>NC_080550.1:3520638-3820638 GCF_028640845.1 Ahaetulla prasina
CCATTGCCATGGCCAAAGTTATGCCACGCAAGAAATGTATAAATATTTTCTTCTTGGTTCTAAGAACCATTGCCGTGGCCCAAATTATGCCAGGCAAAAACAGCATAAAATCTATTTTCCATCAACAGCCACACCTAGGATTAAAATGGGCCATTGAGGTCTTCGTTCTGGTTCTAAGAACCACTGCCATGGCCCAAATTAAGCCAGGCAAGAAAACTATAAATCTAATATCAATCAGCAGACATATCTAGCATTAATAACGGTTGTTGAAGTCTTCATTCTGGTTCTAAGAACCATTGCCATGGCCCCAAATTATGCCAGGCAAGAAAAGTATAAATATTTTCTTCATCAATGGCCACACCTAGCATTAAAAGGGGGCACTGAGTTCTTTCTGGTTCTAAGAACCTTCATCATAGCCAAAATTATGCCAGGAAAGAAATCTGTAAAATCTATTACCAATCAACAGACACAACTCGCATTAATAATGGCCATTGATGTTTTCTTTCTGGTTCTAAGAACCTTTGCCATGGCCAAAATTATGCCAGGCAAGAAACCTAATTGGTATTTCCACAATCCACAGCCACACCTACCCTTAAAATGGGGCCATAGAGATTTTCTTCTTGGTTTTAAGAACTACTGCCATGGCTAAAATTATGCCAGACCATAAAACTATACAATCTTTTGTCAATATCAGCTACACCTCGCATTAAAAAGTGTGGTGTGCGGTGTTAATGAAACTTACATGCGTTGGTGGATTCTTCTACAGGCTTATGTTGATTTACTTGGTGAAATAGCATTCTTGCTTTCCATTCCTCTTCCATTTTCACCATCAACATTGTAGGATGACAACTGACTTTTCTGTCTTTTAAGACAGTGTAGTAGATGCCCCTTTGAGTTTAAAAAAAAACAAAACCCAACATTACTTCAGCTGCCATTGTCGTTTTACTACTAAGAATATACAATCCAACATGGTTACTATTTCCTCAGACAGAAGTGTTATCTTACTTAGTAAGAATGGACTGTCAGTTAGTCGATGATCATCCTCCCCCTCCATATACTAAAAATTTGAAGAATAAGAGACTCAACTAAAATTACCTCAGCTTGTAGAAGGCCACATCACAGCTGAAGGCTAAGAGGTCTTGGGCTGTGGATATTTTCTTGTTCTCTTGTTTCTTCTTTTTTTCTTTTCTCTTCTTTATTCCTCTCTTGTGCTCAGCAAGCATTGTCTCTTTCCAGGAACGAAATACTTGGTGGCAGGATTTTATTTGTTCCTCCACTCAGTTGGTGAAGCGGGAAACTGTAAAATCTTTTATTTCTCAATGGCCTCACCTAGCGTTAAAATGGGCCATTGAGGTTTTTGTTTCTGGTTCTAAGAACCATTGCCATAAGCAAAATTACACCTGGCTAGAAAAGTATAAAATCTAATGTCAATCACCAGCTACAACTAACATTAAGTTAATGTTAAGTTTTCTGTTTTGTTGTAACAAACATTGCCATGGCTAATTTATACCAGGCAAGAAAACTACAATCTTTTTTCAATCACTGGCCTCAGCTGGCATTAAAAAGGGCTGAGATTTTCTAATATATTGATGGCCATACCTACTATTATAGTGTGCCATCAGTTTTACTTGTAGTTGTAAAAGCACCACAGGCATTATTTCTAAAGGTGTGCAATTGGGAGAGAGGTGGACCTTATGGGTTCTCTTCCAGTTTGAGTCTCAGTGTGGAATCTTCAGGCATTGGGAGAGACTTCCAGCTGAGAGCCGTTGACTCTTCCAGTGTGATTCACCCTCACTGTTTGCTCAGGGCCTGAATGAGCCTGGAGGCAATCTACTGCCTTCTCATTCTGTGTGACTTCCACAGAGTGGAAGCTCAGGGACTGAAAGACCTCCACCAGTAGCAGCCTCCATCCTGCAAGGGTGCAACGTAGCCTCAGGGACAGTGCAGCCTTTCTCCCAGGATTTGCACTCCATCAACTCATCTGCGCTCATGCATAAATGTAGGTAGGCTAAGAATGTGAAGGAAGAAGACTGGTGAGCCAAATGGGATCTCTTTCAGTTTAAGCCTCACTGGCGGGATCCTCAGGAACCGGAGGAGGCTTGCCGCTGAACACCGTCGACTCCTCCAGTTTGATTCTTCCTCAGTGCCATCTCAGGGACTGAAAGGGTCCCCCAGGGGAAGGTGCCCAGTGTGAGAGGACGCCCAGTGTGAGTCTCACAGAGTGTCTGCTCAGGGACTGAATGAGCCTGTCAGGTGATCCGCTGCCTTCTCATTCAGTCTGAGTTTCACTGAGTGGTGGCTCAGGGACTGAAAGACCTCTGCCAGTAGGCACCATGGCATTACCATCATGCAAGGGTGTCTGCTCTGAGCACAGATGGAATCAGGAATAGTGCACCTCCTTTGACTCACTTGCTTCACGGACTGTACTGAGAATGATCATCATTGGCTATGGGTGAAATCTGATAGACTAAAGGTGTAAAGTAGGGAGGGTGACCCAGAAGGATTCCCTTCCAGTATGAAACTCAACTTAGCAATCCTCAGGGACTCGGAGAGGCTTGTGGGTCCTCTCAACTCTTACGAACCACAGCCATGGTTAAAATTACACCAGGCCAAAAAAGTAATTAGAACTTTAGTAATCCATGGCCACAGCTTGCATTGAAAGGGGCCATAGAGATTTTCTTCCTGGTTTTAAGAACCATTACCAGTTCTAGTACTAAGCAGGCAAGAAAACTACGAAATTTTTTATACATCTTGGGCCGTACCTGGCATTAAAAAAAAGCTGCTGAAGTTTTCTCCCTGGTTCTAAGAACCATCGCCATGGCTAAAATTATGCCAGGCAGCAAAATATAAAATCTATTTCCAATCACTAGTCTCACCTAGCATTAATGTGCGTGGTGTGGTGTGGTGTGTTAATGAAACTAGCATACGTTTTGTGGGATTCTTCTACAGGTCTGTTTTGATTTACTTGATGAAGTAGCATTCTTGAAGAAAATCAGATTCATTCTTGTTTTCCATTCATTCCTTTTCCATTTTCACCATCAACACTGCAGGCTGACAATTGATTCTTCTGTCTTCCTAGACAGTGTCGTACATGCCTTTGAATTAAAAAAAAAACTTTACAACTAAAAATACGTAATACAGTGTAGTTACTGTTAACTCACAAGCAAGTGTTATGTTACTCCCTAGGAACAATGGATCTCCAACAGTGGATGACTATCTGTACACTTCATTTTGAAGAATAAGAATCTCATATAAAATTACCTCAGGATGTAGAAGGCCAGATCACAACTGAAGACTAAGAGGGCTTGGGCAGTGGATGTTTTCTTGCTCTCGTTTCTTCTTTCTCTTCTTTCTTCCTCTCCTCTGCCCAGTAATCGTTGTCTCTTTCCAGGAAGAAGACGTTTGGCTAGTTCCTCCCCTCAGTCTGTGAAGCTACAATGCTATAAAATCTATTATCATTCAACAGCCACTCCTAGCATTAAAATGGGCTGCTCTGCTTTTCTTTCTGGTTCTAAGAACCATTGCCACGGACCAAATTACGCCAGGCAAGAAAACTATAAATCTAATATCAATCAGCAGCCATATCTAACATTAATAATGGTTGCTGAAGTCTCCATTCTGGTTCTAAGAACCAATGCTATGGCCCCAAATTATGCCAGCCAAGAAAAGTATAAATATTTTCTTTATCAACGGCTACACCTAGCATTAAAAGGGGGCACTGAGTTCTTTTTGGTTCTAAGAACCTTCACCATGGCGAAAAATTATGCCAGGCAAGAAATCTGTAAAATCTAGTATCAATCAACAGCCACAACTCGCATTAATAATGGCCGCTGAAGTTTCCTTTCTGGTTCTAAGAACCTTCACCATGGCCAAAATTACGCCAGGCAAGAAAACTAATTGGTATTTCCACAATCCACAGCCACACCTACCCTTAAAATGGGGCCATAGAGATTTTCTCCTTGGTTTTAAGAACTACTGCCATGGCTAAAATTATGCCAGACCATAAAACTATCCAATCTTTTGTCAATATCAGCCACACCTTGCATTAAAATCCTATGTTAATGAAACTGACATGCGTTGGGGGATTCTTCTTTTGATTCACTTCATGAAGTAGCAGTCTTGATGAAGATCATATTCATTCTTGCTTTCCATTCCTCTTCCCACTGCAGGATGAAAACTGATTCTTCTGTCTTCCAGACGGTGTGGTACATGCCTTTGAGATAAAACAATGTTACTTCAGCTGCCATTGCAGTTTTACTACTAATATACAGTCCACCCTAGTTAATATTTCCTCGGACAGAGCTGTTCCCCTTACTCTCTAGGAAAACCGGTTAGGAAAGACAACGCCCCCCTCCATATCCTAATATTTAGAAGAAGACACAACTAAAATTACCTCACTTGGGCTGTGGATGTTTTCTTGCTCTCTTTTTTCTTCTTTCTCTTCTTTCTTCCTCTCCTCTGCCCAGGAATCGTTGTCTCTTTCCAGGAAGAAGACGTTTGGCTGGTTCCTCCCCTCAGTCTGTAAAGCTACAATTCTATAAAATCTATTATCATTCAACAGCCACTCCTAGCATTAAAATGGGCTGCTGAATTCTTCATTCTGGTTCTAAGAACCATTGCCATGGCCCAAATTATGCCAGACAAAAACAGTATAAACTCTATAATCCATCAATAGCCACACCTACCGTTAGAATGGGCTGCTCTTTTTTTTGTTTCTGGTTCTAAGAACCATTGCCATGGCCCAAATTACGCCAGGCAAAAGATGTAGAAAATCTATTATTAACAACAGCCACACCTACCATTAGAATGGGCTGCTCTACTTTTCTTTCTGGGTCTAAGAACCATTGCCGTGGCCCAAATTATGCCAGGCAAAAACAGCATAAAATCTATTTTCCATCAACAGCCACACCTAGGATTAAAATGGGCCATTGAGGTCTTCGTTCTGGTTCTAAGAACCATTGCCATGGCCCAAATTACGCCAGGCAAGAAAACTATAAATCTAATATCAATCAACAGCCATATCTAGCATTAATAACGGTTGTTGAAGTCTTCATTCTGGTTCTAAGAACCATTGCCATGGCCCCAAATTCTGCCAGGCAAGAAAAGTATAAGTATTTTCTTCATCAACGGCCACACCTAGCATTAAAAGGGGGCGCTGAGTTCCTTCTGGTTCTAAGAACCTTCACCATGGCCAAAATTAGGCCAGGCAAGAAATCTGTAAAATCTGTTTACCAATCAACAATCCCACCTAGCATTAATAATGGCCGTTCATGTTTTGTTTCTGGTTCTAAGAACCATTGCCATAAGCAAAATTACACCTGGCTAGAAAAGTATAAAATCTAATGTCAATCACCAGATACAACTAACATGAAAAAGGGCTGTTAAGTTTTCTGTTTTGTTCTAATAAACATTGCCATGGCTAAATTATGCCAGGCAAGAAAACTACAATCTTTTTTCAATCACTGGCCTCAGCTGGCATTAAAAAGGGTTGAGATTTTCTAATATATTGATGGCCATACCTAGTATTATAGTGTGCCATCAGTTTTACTTGTAGTTGTAAGAGCACCACAGGCATTATTTCTAAAGGTGTGCAATTGGGAGAGAGGTGGACCTTATGGGTTCTCTTCCAGTTTGAGTCTCAGTGTGGAATCTTCAGGCATTGGGAGAGACTTCCAGCTGAGAGCCGTTGACTCTTCCAGTGTGATTCACCTTCACTGTTTGCTCGGGGCCTGAATGAGCCTGGAGGCAATCTACTGCCTTCTCATTCTGTGTGACTTCCACAGAGTGGAAGCTCAGGGACTGAAAGACCTCCACCAGTAGCAGCCTAAGTATCACCTCCATCCTGCAAGGGTGCAACGTAGCCTCAGGGACAGTGCAGCCTTTCTCCCAGGATTTGCACTCCATCAACTCATCTGCGCTCATGCATAAATGTAGGTAGGCTAAGAATGTGAAGGAAGAAGACTGGTGAGCCAAATGGGATCTCTTTCAGTTTAAGCCTCACTGACGGGATCCTCAGGAACCGGAGGAGGCTTGCCGCTGAACACCATCGACTCCTCCAGTTTGATTCTTCCTCAGTGCCATCTCAGGGACTGAAAGGGTCCCCCAGGGGAAGGTGCCCAGTGTGAGAGGACGCCCAGTGTGAGTCTCACAGAGTGTCTGCTCAGGGACTGAATGAGCCTGTCAGGTGATCCGCTGCCTTCTCATTCAGCCTGAGTTTCACTGAGTGGTGGCTCAGGGACTGAAAGACCTCTGCCAGTAGGCACCATGGCATTACCATCATGCAAGGGTGTCTGCTCTGAGCACAGATGGAATCAGGAATAGTGCTCAGATTACCTCCGGTTTCACTAATTATTTTACTCTTAAGACCTTGAACTTTTGCTAAAATTCCTTCAGGTCCCAATAATTCCCTTTATTCCCAAGAGCCAGGTCAGCTCCTGAGGTAATTTTACCTTTAAAACTATTTTTTTTTAAATTCTGGACTTATCTGTGGTTTTTTGGTCTTTAACAGGACACTCCTGAGATTACCCGAGTTTCACTAATATTTTACTCTACTTTTAAGCCTTGACTAACATTCCCTCAGGTCCCAAGAATTCCCTTTATTTCTAAGAGCCAGCTCCTGAGGTAATTTTACCTTTAAACCTTTTTTAAAAAAATTCTGGACTTTAACAGGATATGGCTGAGATTTACCTCAGGTCCCACTAATATTTTACCCTAAGACCTTAAGCTTTGATTAAAATCACTTCAGCCTCCAAGAATTCACTTTATTTCAGAGAGCAAAATCAGTTCCTGACCCTGAAGTAATTTCAGTGAACTTTTGCCTTTAGTAATTAATCTTTCTTTCTTTCTTTTTTTTTTGCTGCTTTTAAAAGCTTGAACTTTGGCTAAAATTTTCCTCAGGTCCCAAGAGTTGACTCTTGAAAAGGTGAAAAGGTGGTCAACTTCAGGGCATTTTTTGCCTTTTAAACTAATTTTTAACGCTTATCCACCTGTGGTAGTTGAGCCCTTTTAATTGCACCTGGTTAAAATAGCCTCAGCTTCAGTTCTCCTAAACTAATTTTAAGTCTGAAAAACCACTTGAGGTGATTTGGTCCTTTTTTTCTTTTTCTTCACAGAATGTGGCTCAGGTCCCACCACTATTTCACCGCTAAAAACTCGAGCCTTAGCTAAAATTATTCAGGACTCAGAAGTCCGCCTTATTCCCTGAGGGAAAAGGCTCGGTGAGACCTGAAGTAACTCGCCTCAGGTGAGCTGCGGTGGTACTGGAGTCCTTTAAATAAGACGCCGTTGAGACATTTACCTCAGCCACCGCTGGCATTTTTACTGCCAAGAATATACGCCGTGATTAAAATGACCACAGGCGCTATCTTTACCGTTTTTAATCAAGATGTAACTGTAAACCGCCAAAATGTTTACCCCATGGTAAAGATGGGCGGCCAATACATTTTATAAGTAAATAAATACGCCGTGGTTAAAATGACCACAGGTGCTATCTTTACTCCCCTACATATCTCGCAGGGTCTAAGGATTCCAGCTAGGATTACCTCAGAGCGCAAAAGGCCACGTCGCGGCCTAAAGCGCGAGGACTTGAGCCGCGGAGGCGCAGCCGGGAGAGATTTTTTTGGCTCTCCCGCGCCCCGCAGCATCGCCTCTTTCGGGGAACTAGACTCGCCAGCGGCGCGCGCTGCTTCCGCAGCACGCTCGCTTCTTTTTGCCTCAGCCTGAGGAGAACGCCGACTTTTTAAACCGTCCCCGCCCCTCGAAGGTGGGGGGTGGGGGAAGAGGCCGCTCAGCCAATCCGAGGGAAAGCGTTTCCGAAGCAGCCAATCGCAGCCGTGGTGGGTGCGGAGAAGGTCCGGGGAGCGCTTGGCGGGAAAGGCGCGCGCTCAGCTGGAGGCGCGTGCAGCTGTCTCACTCACCCCGGGCGGTTGCCATGGAGACGGCGGGAAGCAGCGCGCGGCGGCTCATCGTGGCCAGGTGTGCCGGCCCGGGGCCGCGCAGGTGAGGGCGATTGGAGGCACACACGCGGTCTGCTCGCGCGTGTGTGAGCGTGCAATGCCTTCTCCTCCACCCTTCGCCCCACCCCCCATGGACTACAAATCCCATGCGCCAGCCAGTCAGCCAGCTCCTCTTTTTGCATGAGAGTCTGGGATAGCTTTAGCTTTTCTTCGGCTGGAGGCTGCTTTCTCCTCCCCCATTGCAAAGTCCCAGTTTTTAAACTCTCTCTTATTATCTTTGCAGAGGTGCTTTGAGAACAGATCAGAGGGAGACTGGGGCTTATACTGGGGGTGCTTTGGATTACAGGTCCCATCAGCCACCTCCGGGGTGGGAGTGTCGATAGGGGATGGTCCCTTCTTGCAACAGAGAGCAAGACGTTGAACAGGTTGCCCCTCTCAAAATGTTCATTGTTTAAAGGACATCTGAAAATATAATAAATAAAATAAAATAATGATTATATGCAGGTAGTCCTCAATCGAGCCCAAAATTTATCTTGCTGAGTGAGAAATTTGTTAAGTGAATTTTTCCCTGCTTTACAACTTTTCTTTTTTTATCCGGGCAAATTTTTTTATTTTCCACAATAATTCCCACAATTTGACCAGTGTACAATACAATCACTTATCCAACAATCCATCCTATACTCAGATTATGCTCAATCAGGGCTGCTCGGCCGCCACTCCCTTCCTTAATCCTTTCTTCCCTTCTCATCCTTCTTCTACTTTCCCCACCATCCTTCTCCTCGCTTTCCTACTTCCCCTCCTCTTTCCCACTTCTCAACTTTTCTTGCCGCATTTATTAAGTGAATCACTGCAGTTGTTACATTAGAAACACAGTTAAGTGAATATGGGTTGTCCATTGACTTTGCTTGTCAGAAGGTGGCAAAATGACTCCTGAACACTCCGACCATAATAAATATGAACCATTTGCCAAACATCTGAAAGTATTATGGGGATGCTGCACCGGTCATCATCATTGTCTTTTAACGACCCCATAATCCCTTGCAATGGGGTGGAGTCTGAACAATTGAATGGAGCTAGTAGAGTGTTTTAATGGCCGGCTGCCCTTCCTGTCGCCAATGCAGAGTTTTGTTCAGCAGATATATTCTCAAGAGAGAGAAATATCTGCCTCTACCTAGGATCAAACTTGCAGCCTCCTGATTGTGAGGCGAGAGCTCCACCTTTAGGCCGCCGCAACACTCTAATGCTGCAATGGTCATAAATGTGAAAAACGGTCATGTCACTTTTTTCAGTACTGTTGTAACTTTGAATAGTGACTAAACGAACTGTTGTAAATTGAGGACTATCTGTATACAGTATACTATCCTGCAATACAGTATAGGAGATGCTTTGGGCCAGGGGTCTCCAACCTTAGTAACTTTAAGACTTGTAGACTTCAGCTCCCAGAATTTCAGCTTTGCTGGCTGAGGGATTCTGGGAGTTGAAGTCCACAAGTCTTAAAGTTTCCAAGGTTGGAGAGCCCTGCTTTGGACTACAGGTCCCATTAGTCAGCTTTGTGGGGTGAGGGCTGATGTGGATTACCTCTCTTGCAATAGAGCTGCCCTCTAGTTGTTGGGTCCTCCTCCCCTCAACCCGTTTTTTTCTGTGTTTTTCTGTTTTGCTTGCATTTTCCCCACCATGTTACAATCTTGCCAAATAGCCCTTGTGCAAATATGTTATTTTTTTCAGTTTCTTTTTAAGGGGAAAAAAAATGCAGGATTGCTTTGCTTTGCTTTCTAAGAATCCTGCTTAATGGAGGCGTTTTTGATATATGATTCTTAGTCCCTGAAAATGGAAGAAATTGATCCAAAGTTGAAACAGTTTCTTCCTTTTTCTGTTACAGGAACTCTTGTCCAGAAAAATGTATCACACGAACAAGTAGCATCATGACGAATCTGGTGTTTCTGGTTTGCCATTCAAGTGTTGTGTTGAACCCAATAAGCCATGCATAAAAATGGTTTAATGCTATAAGTAACCTTAACTATTAGCTTTTTTTGTGTGTGTGCCTAAAAAGGATGAAACAAAAGCCAAATTTCATTAAACGAAATTCTTTTATTTTATTTAATCAAGGAGAGAAGCAACCTAGAACTAAGGAGGAATTAACACAACAATTAACCAGTGGAATGACTTGCCTTCAGAAGTTGTTGGTGCTCCACTGTTGGAGGCTGATGCCTTTAACCACAACTCCAAATTGTCTGCTGCAGAATTTAAAATGGACTGACACATTTTTTTTTTTGATAATATGGAAATAATGTTCTAAACAATAAAGTCAAGGATAGCCTTCTTTTTGTAGAGAACAAAGTTTAAGCCTGAAAATAGGAATTTTACATGATCTTCCACCCACCAACCCCCTCTCTGTGTATCTCTCTCTCTCTCTGTGTGTATGTTTTGCTCTCTCTCTCTCTCTGTATATGTATGTGTATGTATGTTTTGGTGGTGACAATAGTGAGAACAGTTTCCTTCTTAGCTTTGGACTGAGCTGTAAAGCTTAAAAGGAGAGAAACGGGCAAGGATATACAAAGCATTGTAAATTGCTTTTTTAGCACCAAAGGGACTAAACACCAATTTCATTACTCCCATTATGGAAAATTGTTCAAAGAGACTGTGTTTTCTCAGAGATTAGGAAATCGTACGTTGGCCTTACATTACTCCCGTCACAAACCAGAGGGGAAGGCAGGAAGCATCCTGGTGAGCCTCAAAAACACACCGCACTTCACACTTGAACATCTGCTTCAGGCTTGGCTTTGCAAGAAACCTCTCAGCATCGTTTTTCTCGATTACCGGCTTGCAGGAGACCGATGGAGTTTTATGCGCTCACCTCCTTTAATTTTACAAATTAACAGCCTATCGTTCCAAGAGTGAGATCTTAGATTATTCTTGCTATCAATAAAGCTCATTATCAACCTCAGGCAGTTGCTTTGGATTCTTTTTATAGCATGTGGCTCAAATGCCTTGGAGAAAAATAAATTTTGTTATTGAGTATCTTTGCACGGAATTGTTTTATAAGGTTCCACTCGTCAGCTTAGCATTCTGGAATTCCAGAGAGTTTTTAAAATTTATTAAGTGGGTCCGTTTGCGTTCTCTCAGACATTTTTTCCCCCTGGCTTTTCTGCTTTCCACACCCAGTGCCGACATCTGTTCATTTTGATTTCCTGTTATGGAACTGTTATAAATCCTAATTTGGAGATGTTGATGCAGGCACAAGAATATCAGGAATATTGAGAAATCCCTCACGGAAAGAGCCCCTAGATTCATCCAGTTTTGGTCGCCATGATATAAAAAAGATTTGAGACTCTAGAAAGAGTCTCAACATCTTTTATATCATGGCGACCAAAACTAGAAAGAGTGCAGAGTGCAGAGAAGAGCAACAAGACGATCAGGGGACTCGAAGCTAAACATACGAAGAAAGGCTGCAGGAATTAAGTGTGTCTAGTTGAATGAAAAGAGGAAGTAGAGATGACGTGATAGCAGTCTTCCGTTATCTGAGGGGAAGCAACTTAATAATTGGAAGGAATGGTGGCTTTTAGGGCCAACCTATTCTCCAAAGCACCAGAAGGCAGGATGTCGTGTCCCACTCCTCCGCTGACGGCCAGGTCAGGAAAATCTGAATCAGGCGTGCCTCTGCAGCTCTGCCAAAGTCGTAGCAAAGTCGTCAGGGCAGGCAGGAGACCAGAAAGTGACTTCAGCAAGATATGTTTAGACTTTGCCTGACTCGGAGAATGCCAGAAAGCAGGTCCTTTATATAGGCCATGGGGTGTGGCTCCATGACTCAGCACTTATCCAGGCCTGCCCCTCCCTTCCTTCTGTTGCCTCCGTCTATCAAGTCTTCTGACGTGAAGGTCACTCCAGTCTGCAGCTGTTGGTAATAGACCTTCCTCAGGCTCACATGCTGTGGGGGAGGGGGAGGGGTCTAGTTGCTCCGTTTGCCTGGGCATGGAGCCAGAGCTGGGGGCTGGAGATACTTCCTCCTCTTCAGCCTGTCTGGGCATGGAGCCAGGGCTGGGGCCGGGAGGCATACTAGGACATTCCTCCGTGTTCGGAAGCAGATAAGAAGGCCCCGGCTGTGGTGAGATCGGACGAGACACAACACAGGACAAGAAGCAATGAATGGAAACTAACCAACGAGAGAAGCAACCTAGAACTAAGGAGGAATTTCCTGATAAAACAAATAATCTGTGGAACAACAGAAGTTGTGGGTGCTCCAACACTGAAGGTTTTTAAGAAGAGATTGGACAATCATTTGTCTGAAATGGTATTGGGTCTCCTGTTTGTGCGGGGGTGGGTGGGGGTTGGACTAGAAGACCTCTAAGGTCCCTTTCAACTCTGTTATTTTGTTATTCCGATTCAGCTTCTGGTCTCTTTTACAGAATGCCTCTACTTACAGAATGCTTCTTTTACACAACACAGACCAACCTGGATTCCAAGCAACACATCGTTAAGCGAATCACAAGGTTGTGAAGTAAATCCAGCTTCCCCCGTTGACTTTGTGTGTCGGACGCTGGCTGGGAAGGTCACAAATGGTGATCACATGACCCCAGGGTACTGCAATCACCATAAATACAGGCTGGTTTGCCAAGCACCCAAATTTTGCCCATGTAACAGTGCCGTTCGTGTGACGGTTGTAAATATGAAACAGGTTACAGGTAATCCTCGATTTACAACAGTTTGTTTAGTAACCCTCCAGAGTTATAACAGCACTGAAAAAAGTGATTTATGACTATTTTTCACACTGAGGACCACTGCAGCATCCCCGTGGTCATGTGACCAAATTTGGACACTTGGCAACTTATATTTATGGCGGTCGCAGCATTCCGGGGTCATGTGATCCCCTTTTGCGACCTGACCAGCAAAATCAATGGGGAAGCCAAATTCACTTAACAACCATGTTACTGACTTAACAACTGTAGGGATTCACTGAACAACTGAGCCAAGAAAGGTGGTAAAACGCACTTAACTTAAAATGCACTTAAGGGCCTCTGGTGGCTCAACAGGCTAATGCAGCCTGTTATTAACAGCAACTGCTTGCAATATTGCAGGTTCAAGCCCCACCAGGCCCAAGGTTGACTCAGCCTTCCATCCTTTATAAGGTAGGTAAAATGAGGACCCAGATTGTTGGGGGGCAATAAGTTGACTTTGTATATAGTATACAAATGGATGAAGACTATTGCCTGACATAGTGTAAGCCGTCCTGAGTCTTCGGAGAAGGGAGGGATATAAATGCAAAAACAAAAAACCAAAAACCAACTATCTTGCTTATCAACCGAAATTTTGGCCTCAGTTGTGGTCTTAAGTTGAGGACTATCTATTTTTCAATGCCATTGTCACTCCGAATGGCCACTAAAAGAATGGTTGTAAGCCAAGGACTTCTTTCCCCCCCCCTAACCTAAGGGCAGTTCGCACATTTACACTCCTCCACCTGAACATCTGTTGCGCATCATCAGACCTCACGGAGTTGGGACTGTAGAAACACCAAAGCCCGATGGAAAAGCCAAACTCTACCATGCCCCTTTTCAAGGTCAGAGCATGCCTGGAGGGTGTTTCAGAGCAGTCTCTTTTGTTAGAAAGTAGAACATCCCGAAAATGTTTGAGCACATCTAAAAAGAAGAGACCTGCTTTGCTTTGAAAGCAGATGTATGAGAAAAGAAACGCTTGAAATAAAAAAAGGATAGCAGTTCTCAAATGCAATACTTCTGGGATAAGATTTCTTCCTTTTCGTGTATAGAATAGAATAGAATTTTTTTATTGGCCAAGGGTGATTGGACACATAAGGAATTTGTCTTGGTGCATACGCTCTCAGTGTAAATAAAAGAAAAGATACCTTTATCAAGGAACAACGCTTACAACACTTAATGATAGTCATAGGGTACAATTAAGCAATCAGAAAACAGTATAAATCGTAAGGATACAAGCAACAAAGTTACAGTCATAAGTGGAAGGAGATGGGTGGTGGGAACGATGAGAAGATTAATAGTAGTGCAGATTTAGTAAATAGTTTGACAGTGTTGAGGGAATTATCTATTGTGTGCTCATGTATTGTTGTGGTTGAAGCTGAAGTAGTCATTGACAGGTAGGACATTGTAGCAGATGAGGTGTGCCTTTTTGCACCCTTTGACCTTTTTCTGGCATGTTTCAGAGAAAATTTGCCAGCATAAGTTTCTCTTTGTTTTGATGTTTGTCTTGGAAATAATAATAATTCCATCACTCTTAAAATAAACCCACAAAACATATTATGCTGGGGAGAGAGACAAATCTCTCTCTCTCTCACCCCCAGGAACCAAATGCAACTTACAACTGCAGAGTGAGTAATTAGTTGTAATTAGCACTAGAAATTGATGCCTTTAGAGATAGTCTGCCAACTTTTTAAGCACTTTAATACTAATTGGCTTCCCCTCACCCCCCAGGAATAAATCTTTACAGGGAGAAGCGAGTGCAAATTGATTTTTAAAGAACCTGTCCAACGTGGAATTTACCTTTCAAAATGTTAAGGTTTTGAATAGGGTTATTATTATTATTATTACTTTACCTCTACAGTGTTTTAATGCTTTTCTGATAAGTTCACACACACACACCCTCAAATATATTGTTCTGTCACCGGGACTCTTTTTCCTGGGAAAATATGCTTGTCAGAGAAATAAAACCCTGGGATAAAACATGACGTGTGATAAACTCATTTTGGGTTCTTAAATCATTCACTGCACACGAGAGAAAGAATATTAACGTTACTTGCGCTGTGGTGAAATAAATGAGGTGCAAGGAACTGTCACACCACCCCCGATGTGTAAGCGGAGTTAACAAAACAACAGAATTTATGTACATGAATGGAAAACACAGGGCCTGCTCCCAGCCAGCTCTCCGCTTAAGCAGAACTACTTATTTATTTATTTGAGACATATCTATCTTGCATTTTAGGGCAAAGGCTTTCTGCTAGCTGATGCAAAAGGAGAAAAAATAGATTCCCAAAGGAGTCTAACTGCTTTCAAGCAGCAGTCAATACATTTCAAAAACTCACCTTCCATTCTTGTAGAACTCAGAGGGTGGGGGTGGAGGGATCTAAAAATAAAGAATGTAAAAGCTCCAATTTAAAAGATTGGCAACCAAAAATATGATAGATAGATGGATGGATGGATAGGATAGGATAGGATAGGATAGGATAGGATAGGATAGGATAGGATGGATGAATAGGTAGATAGATTTAGAGAGATAGAATAGGATAGGATGGATGGATAGATGATTAATAGACGATAGAAGATTAGATAGATGATGGATGGATAGATGATGGATAGATGATTGATAGATGATGGAAGATTAAATAGATGATAGATACATACATGGATGGATGGATAGATGATTGCTAGATGATTAAAATGATAGAAGATTAGATAGATGATAGATACATACATACATACATATATACATACATACATAAGTACATACATGGACCATGGATGGATGGATCATTGATAGATCATAATCTATTAATCGATGATGGAAGATTAGATAGATGATAGATAGCTACATACATGGATCATGGATGGATGGATAGATGATTGCTAGATGATTAAAAAGATAGAAGATTAGATAGATGATAGATAGATAGATAGATAGATAGATAGATAGATAGATAGATAGATAGATACATAGACCGTGGATGAATGGATAGATGATTGATAGATGATTAATAGATGATGGAAGATTAGCTAGATGATAGGCAGTCAGGCAGGCACAAAAATAGATACGGGATGGAGGGAAGAAAGGGAAAGAAAGAAAGAAAAAGAAAGAAGCTTTCCTTCAGCTGTTTCTCTTTTCAAATATATAAAGTGTATTTTTTCCCCCTTCAGAGGGATTTTGAAAAGCAACTGGTGAAAATCTCCAGCTTTTTGCCTGGGTATTGAGTGCGAATGGAATATTTTAGCCTGGCATTTATTCAAAGTTAGGGTGGCAATAGGATGGCGCTAATGCTAATGTTTGAACACCTCTACCTAACCAAAGATAAGCACTGCAAATCCATGGAACGCTGGAATACAATTTCAAGTCTTCACTTCAGCAACTTTAAGATGTTTTAGTTCCCACTGGATTCATGCAAAGTTAAACAGCCAACTTGGGATTCACAAACTTTCATGATGCTGAACCGGGTTTTTGTCCCTGCGGGGGAAATGTTCATTGAAATCTACTTAAATTGTGTTGCTTTGGAAACCTGGAGTTATTAAAAAGGGTCTCTGTATTGTCACCCAACACTACGGAGTTAGATACAGAAGGTAAATCTATAGATACCGAAATGGATCTCCTCCTTTATTCAAGTAGTCTTCGATTTACAACATTCGTTTAGTGACCGTTCAAAGTTACAACGGCACTGAAAAAAGCGACTTACGACCATTTTTCAACCTTATGACCATGGCGGCACCCCCATGGTCATGTGATCAAAATTCGGACTCTTGGACCTTCTACCACATGTGGTGGACCTGCCGTACAATTAGGAAATTCTGGTGGAAGATTAAAAAAATGGCCGTATAACTGGGCGCAAGATAGAAAGAAAACCGGAAATATTCCTCTTGGGTATTTTGGAAGGGAAAATGGAAAAAAACCTGCAATATATCATATTACATATACCAAGGTCTGCAAATTTGGCTCTTTTAAGACTTGTGGACTTCAGCTCCCAGAGTTCCTCAGCCAGCAAAGTCTTAAAAGAGCCAAGTTTGCAGACCCCCGACATATACTATCTACGAGTAGAATCGCCATAGCACAACCGGATATCCCGCCAGACCAAATTATAATCAAAAAAATATATGAATGCGCAGAATGGACAGACTACGGAAATTAAGGAGAGGGGAGACACCGAGTCCTATTTAATTTGGAACAGAGGATATGGCTGCGGCTGCAACAGCAGTGACAGCTTCATGCTGTGTCTGGTATGGCGACAGCAGCACCAGTGCTGGCGTAGCCCAAACGAATCCACAATCAGCGTTGGACCCGTATGTGAGTCTCCAGGCTCCGCCCCGAGCATCATCGAGTCGGGACTGACACCCGAAGACCAGCATCACACCAGCCGGCTGGTCTTTAGGTTTCCGACAATCCGGTACATGCGTGTTCTACTTTGTGTACTCGGTGCCGAAAAGATTCACCCTCACTGTCCTAGCGCTTTCTCGTCTTCCTTGCAAATATGGTTTGCACCAAGAAGCTGCGAAATTTTGCCCAGTGTCCAGATTCTGCAGCCCTTAGATGCTTTCCTTGGTTCTTGATGCAGGCTTCGGGGCTGCCCTTCGTAATGGGCTTTAATATTTCCCTCCGTATTTGACGCATCCAAATTGTCTGTCAGACGAACAGACAAATTAAACTTTCCCAGGCTGTGAAATGCCAAGACCTTTTGTGTTCTCCCCATGTACACATCAAGAGTGAAATTGAAGCAGGCAACAGAGCTAGGGAGCTGGTAGAATAGCTAACCTTGATTAATACTTGCAACCCAGGCCTAGATTAAATATATTGAAAACATTTAGTAATAACCTTTTTCCCTTGCCGAGGTGTGCTCAGCATTTGGTTCTTCTCTGGGTCTGGAGATTGTCTGAAGGAACTGTACTTGCTGAAACTTCTCTAAGCGCTATCGTGGAAGAAGAAGACAAAATGAGAGAAGGGAGAAGGAGTAGGAAGGAAAAAAGAAGGGGGAAGGCATTGGTGAAATCTAATTTTTTTTTACTACCGGTTCTGTGGGCATGGCTTGGTGGGTAGGATGTGACTTGGTGGGCATCGCAGGGGGAGATTACTGCAAAATCCCCATTCCCTCACAATCAGCTGGGACTCGGGAGGCAGAGAATAGATGGGGGCGGGGCCAGTCAGAGGTGGTATTTGCAGGTTCTCCAAAGTACTCAAAATTTCCGCTACTAGTTCTCCAGAACTGGTCAGAACCTGCTGGATTTCACCCCTGGGAGAAAATAGAAGGGAGTAGGAGAAAAAAGAAGGAAAAAGGAAGGAGAAGAAAGTGAGAAGGGAGAAGGGAGAAGGAGAAGAAAGTAAAAAGGAAGAAGGAGGAAGAAGAAAGAGAAAAGGGAGAAGAAAGAAGGAAGTAGAAGAAAGAAGAGAGAAGAAAGAAGCTTTCAATTGGGGTAAATGGGCCAGTCACTTTCTCCTAGCCTGAGGAAGAAGACAAAGGCAAAACACTTCTAAAAATCTTGCCAAAATGTAAGGGCTTGTCCAGGTAGGTGCCAAAATTGACTCAAAGAGCAACAACAAAAGGGCAACCCAAACAAAAATGCAATTATCTAGGGTTTTTTATTTAAGTGGACACTAAGTTAAAAATCCAAAGGCCGAAGAGGTTATTAAAAGGGCCGTGATAGCTCAGGCTGTAAAGAAGCCTGTTATTAGAACACAGCAGCCTGCAATTACTGCAGGTTCAAGCCCGGCCCAAGGTTGACTCAGCCTTCCATCCTTTATAAGGTAGGTAAAATGAGGACCCAGATTGTTGGGGGGGGGCAATAAGTTGACTTTGTAAAAAATATACAAATAGAATGAGACTATTGCCTTATACACTGTAAGCCGCCCTGAGTCTTCGGAGAAGGACGGGATATAAATGTAAACAAAAAAAAATGCTTTTAAAGGGTTAAAACAAGGCTCTGACGATCCCGGCTGAGGTGGCTGATGTCAGAGGCTTTTTTTTTTTTTTTTTACTTTTAAAAGCATTTTTTAAAAGGTTAAAAAAGCTGAAGCCTGCTAGGCAAAAAATGGGGACTGTAGACAAAAAATGAGAGGGGTTGGAAGGTTCATTTGAGAGAGAAGGAGAGAGACAGAGGGAGGGAGAGAGGGAGGAAAAAGGAGAGGAAGGAAGGACTACAAACCTGGCATTAGACGCAGCTTCAGAGGATAATCCAGGGCTGGAAGGGACCTGCAGGTCATCCAGTCCAACCCTGCTCCAGCAGGACATTGTTAGTGAGTTTCTGCCTTTTGATCCCCCAGTCACATAGCCACGCCCACCCAGTCACATGACACCCACCCCACCAAGCCACGCCCACCAAGCCACGCCCACAGAACCGGTAGGAAAGAAATTCAGATTTCACCACTGCTTTAGATGTTCTCCAGAGTCAGATGGGCGTGAACCGACTTTGTTTAGTGACCGTTCAACGTTATGACGTCACTGGGAAAAGTTGACTCACGACTGTTTCTCGCACGACCGTTGCAACATCCCCACAGTCACATGATCAAAAGTCAGGTGCTTGGCAACTGGCGTATATTTATGACGGTTGCAGTGTCCTAGGGTCATGTGACAACCCCCTCCCCACTTTTGTGACAAGCAAAGTCATGGGGGAAGCCAGATTCGACTGTATGATTCGCTTAACAATTTCCGTGATCCACTTAAGAACCGGGGTCAAAAATTTAACCGTGTTGCTTAGCAGTGCAATTTTGAGGCTCAGATTTGGTCGTAAGTCAAGGACTACCTGTACAAGGATTGCATTATCAGAACGAGTAACTTTTTTAAAAAAAAATAAAGCCATGGTTTCCTTAATCCTGTGCTTTGCAACAATCTTTTTTTTGGTTTCTTTTTATAGCAGAAGTTTTAGAGGTATTCATGATTAATTCACAATAAGCCTCCAACTGTGGAAGAAGCAGGTTAAAGGTTTGAATTTTACTAACCGTTTAATGAAATGAAAGGGTAGTTAAAATATTGGGTGAATGTATTTTTAAAATACTTTTCGGATGCCTGCCAGTCCTTGTACTTTATTTTCTTTGTATATTTTCTCTTCTTATTTTTTTTCCTTTCTTGCTAATGGCATCCTTTTACTCTATTAATGATTTATAAGAAGAATGGCTAGCATTTGGGATTAAGAAGGTGTGTGGAAGGACGGGAGAATATTACCTCGAGATGCTGTGAGTTTTCCTAGAGTTTTTATAAACTTTTAATTGAGTTTTATTCTGGCGGTTTGGGCACTGCCCAGGGTTGTTAATAGCTATAGAAGTCTTTTAAAATACATTAAAAAATAATTACATTTATTTAATTTCAACTTGAGCTTACCAAAGGAAGTTGATAGTTGCAGGCATATGCCAACTTGCAAACTATTATGAATCAATAATAGGTTTTTCAGATTCTCGGAGAGATTAAAGTTTATTTCTATTTCTCTGTACCATCACCCATTTTTATTCTTTAGCTTTTTATATACCTCTTTTAGTTGGGCACCTGGGAAAGCTTCAAATTATTTTTAGCCTTGTGGAATTAAAGCATCCTGAATAAATGATTTTTCTTTCTCTGCTCCAACAGTTAACAATAGGAAGCTCACTATGTGCTTTGCGTCTGGTATCAAGCGGCTCTTAAAATGAAGGATTTTTTTTTCCCCCCTCTGACTTTCAACCAAAATCTTCTTTCCTAGAAGTTAAGAGCACTATTCGGTGTCCCGTATTCCAAGTTGAGAGAAAACCTGTCCTGACCCTTTTTCAGTAAGACGTCAATTCCTATATTTCTACAATGCCAGGAAATCTCTCTCAATCTTCTCAAAGTTAACATACTCCAGTTCTCTTCTTCTTTTCATGTAGGACTTTCATTCTAGGTCTCCCATCATTCTTTTCTGAATCAATTCCCATTCCCCTGCCCCTTTGAACTCTGATTAAACCGTGCAAGTTCAGAGATCGGGATAAAAATTGAACAAAGTGAGGCCCAATCGTTAAAGCAGAAATCCCACAAACCATCGTTTACAGAAGTCATCCCAAGTTGTCTTTGATGATCGGCCCATCTTCTCCAGAACTGTCTTGTCTGAAGGCAATAGCTTTCTGGAGTCTCATCTCACAGCCTTTCCAGACCAAGATGTCAAAGATTCAAGGGCCTCTGGTGGCTCAACGGACTAAGTCTGTCTGTTATTAACACAGCTGCTTGCAATTACTGCAAGTTCAAGCCCCACCAGGCCCAAGGTTGACTCAGCCTTCCATCCTTTTTAAGGTAGATAAAATGAGGACCCAGATTGTTGGGGGCAATAAAAGTTGACCTTGTATATAATATACAAATGGATGAAGACTATTGCTTGACATAGTGTAAGCCGCCCTGAGTCTTCGGAGAAGGGCGGGATATAAATGCAAATAAAAAAAAAAAGGTGGAAGGCTGTCACTCTTCGACCAAGTGTAGGCTTGACTAAGTAGGAAGCTAGCTTTGAAAAAGTCCATTGTACTTTACAGATTAACAGAGTTGGAAGGGATCTTGTAGGTCATCTAGCCCAACCTCCTGCCCAAGCAGGAGACTCTACATCATTTCTGACAAATGGCAGTCTCTTCTTGAAAGCCTCCAGTGATGAAGCTCCTCCCTGCTCGCGCCTCGCCCCCTGTGCATGTGTGTATGCCCCCTGCCTCCTGCACGCATCCCGCACATGTGCCTAGAGACCTGAAAACCAGCTGGCCAGCGGGAGGCATGCGCACATGCATAGCAGAGCTGATTTGGGGTGACGCTCGCTTGCCCACAGAGAGGGCTCTGCATGCGCGCCATAGGTTTGCCATCACGGGTATAAGGACTCCTGCCTTGAGCAGAGGGTTGGACTGGAAGACCTCGGAGGTCCCTTCCCATAAATAAAACATAGAAGGGGACACTGTGAGTACAGTATTGATCCCAGCAACAAGAAAAAAAAAATCATCCAGGAATTGTCAGAAAAGTCTGCCTCCCTTCATCCCTCAAAAATCAGGCAGACCTCCAGTCTAGCTAATTAACAATCTCCCTTTAATTGGAAAGGTTCGGAATAATAATGTGGTGGGGGGGGGGAAGAGGGGAGGGGAGGAAGAGTGGAGGGTGAAGGGGGGACATTTATCATTGTTTCATGAGACGTAAAATGCCAGCGCTGCAAATTTCTACATCTCAACTTACAACTGGGATCAATACCGTACTAGGCGAGTCCCCTTGTATATTTTATTTATGGAGCCCATAATTTGAAACTTTGGGAAAGCAAAAGGCAGGCGGTGGGAGGAGATAATTTACTGTCACCCACATCTTTGATTTAAACCTTCTACATAGTTTGTTTTTTTTACCGAAACAAAACTCGATATTCTGTGCTAGGAGCAGAGTCGAGATATGCATACATGGAAGGAAATCCCTATTTTATTTTGTTTTCCAGTTTGATCTGGAAGAGAAAAGAGTAAAATCCCAATGCATTTTAAAAGGTGATTTTTGTTTTGCTTGGTTTTGCAAATGAAGAAGGGTTTGTATGCTGTAAATACTGATTTGCAAGGAAGAATCTGCACTTCCTTTGCATGGATGCCTAATTTTCTGTGTTTCCTATGTTCCTGTTATGCTGTAGCGGAGGGGCAGCTGCAATTCAGGTAGACTTTGCTTAACGACTGCCTTGTTTAGCGACTGTTCAGAGTGCAGAGGATGCTGAAACAGTACCTTTATGACAGGTCCTCATATTTACGACTATCCTAGAATCCCTATGGTCACTTGATTGAAAATCAGATGGCTTGCAACCGGAAGGTATGTATGTATGTATGTATGTATGTATCAGGGGTGAAATACTCGCGGTTCAGACTGGATCGGCCGATCCGGTAGCAATGGCGGCAGGTGGTTTGGAGAACCAGTAGCAAAAATCCCTACACCCTCTCCATGCCCAGCTGAGCGATCGTCAGAGCCTTTTTTTTTTTTACTTTTAAAAGCATTTTTTAAACAACCTCTTTGAAGAGGTTGTAAAAAAATGCTTTTAAAGGGTTAAAACAAGGCTCTGATGATCCCAACAGGTGCCTGATCTCAGAGGCTTTTTTTTTTACTTTTAAAAGCATTTTTTTAAAAGGTAAAAAAGCTGAAGCCTGCTAGGCAAAAAATGGGGGTGGGAGGTGGGGGGTTTGTTAGAGAGAGAGAGAGAGAGAAAAGAAAGAAAGAAAGAAAGAAAGAAAGAAAGAAAGAAAGAAAGAAAGAAACAGGGAGGGAGGGAGAGAGGGAGGGAGAAAAAAGGAGAGGAAGGATGGACTACAAACCTGGCACTAGATGCAGCTTCAGAGGATAATCCAGGGCTGGAAGGGACCTGGAGGTCTTCTAGTCCAATCCTGCTCCAGCAGGACATTGTTCGTGAGTTTTTGTCTTTTGATCCCCCAGTCACATAGCCACGCCCAACCAGTCACATGACTTCACCAAGCCACGCCCACCAAGCCACACCCACAGAACCGGTAGGAAAGAAATTTAGGTTTCATCACTGGTATATATGTATGTATTTATTAATTAAATGTATTCATCAAACGTAGAGAACGCACATCTCACCCACCGTTAACATTTAGAGCTGTTTGCAGCATCCCCTGGTTGGGCGATCATCGCTGCAACGTTCCCCAGCTGACTTCCGATTAAGATAATTAATGGGGGAAGCCAGCAGTAAAAAAAATAAAAAAATCACTAAGCACGTCACGTGACATCTCACTTAATGACTGCCCCAGAAGTGTGAGGCCATAAACCTGGGGCGGTCACACAACACCTCGCTTAACAAGACATTGCAGCGATTCAGTTAAACATGGAGGCGGAAGCGAGATTGTTAAGTCCGCTGCAGTTGTGTGATTCCTCCTCCCCCTCCCCCTCCCCCTCCCTCTCCTCCTCCTCCTCCTCCTCCTCTTCTTCTTCTTCTTCCTCTTCCTCTTCTTCGTTTACTGACTGAACGATATAGCAACCAAGTTTACAGGCCCACGTGTGGTCACTAGGCGAGGACTACCTGTATCCAAATGGATCTCATTGCGAAAAAGGCAACGCCAACATGGTGAGTAGCTGAGCTGCTCAGAATTCACTTACATCCCTTCCTGAAACCCTAATGAAAAAGTGTGTTTGGCCACAAGATAAAAAGCTGCATTGACAATGCCAGCTGTCCTCGCTAGCTAAAGATTTTTTTTTTCCACCTTAGCAAATTATGGAATAATTCATTGGAAGTATCAGCAACACCCTTGGAAGACCAAGATGTGACCAGAATTGTTTCAAGGAATTGATGTATATTTTTTCCCCCATCTGCATGGAAGTATTTTCTTTTTCAGAGTGATTGACAGCTTCTCTCTTCTCTTAGATCAACTGTGAGGCTTTGGATTCCCGAGACAAATTTTTTTTATATGGGTGCATCCAGTGAGTGAAAAATTTCCATAGCTAGAAACTGGACTACCTTTTTTTCCCCTCTCCTCTGCTTGCAAAATTACTTTCCCCCCTGCTGTAAAAAGATAAGTGGGCTTCTTTTACCAGGTGAATGAACCAGATAAAACCCCACCAACTTTCAATTTTAACATTCGGGGGGCGGGGGGGGATATGGCCAGGTTTGAACAGGATAATGAGGAGCACTTAACTGCGATGGTGAATTAGAAAAATAGGAGCTGACCAATCAAAGCAGATGCCACAAAAGGGCTTTCTGTGTGTAAGAGTTAAAAAACGAAACGAAAGAGGGGAAAAAAAAGAGAGAGAATAATATAGATATCCAGGTAACCCTGCCCGAATGCTTTTCGACAGGGAGAGTTTATGCCATGTTTATCTCTACATGGTGCTCCCCTTGAAGAGCACCCGGAAGCTCCAACTGGTCCAGAATGCAGCTGCGCAGGTGATAGAGGGAGCTACTCGTGGCTCCCATATAACACCTCTCCTGCGCGGGCTGCACTGGCTTCCGGTGGTCTTCCGGGTGCAATTCAAGGTGTTGGTTACCATCTTTAAAGCGCTCCATGGCTTAGGACCGGGCTATTTACGGGACCGCCTACTGCCACAAACAGCCTCCCACCGACCTGTGCGCTCCCACAGGGAGGGCCTCCTTGGGGTGCCGTCGGTGAAACAATGTCGACTGGCAACCCCCAGGGGTAGGGCCTTCTCTGTGGGGGCTCCTGCCCTCTGGAATGAGCTGCCTCCGGGGCTTCGCCAACTCCCCGACCTTCGGACCTTCCGCCGTGAGCTGAAGACTCTTTTATTCCATCGAGCTGGGCTAGCCTGAATAAGTAATTTTAAATGGGGTTTTAGTTTTTTGTATTACTTAGTTTTTAATATTTTTGGCCACTATTTATATAAATTTTAGTCTGTTTTTAACTTGTATTTATTGTATTTTTTAATTGGCTGTGAACCGCCCTGAGTCCTTCGGGAGAAGGGCGGTATACAAATGCAATTATAAATAAATAAATAAATAAATAAATAAATAAATAAATAAATAAATAAATAAATAAATAAATAAATAAATCTGCTCTGCCATCTCCATAAATCTGGAAGGTGACAAATCTCTCAATACTAATCATGTCCACTTTAGAATAAATGGCTAAATCCAAGGGTGGGATTGAAAAAATTTAGCAACCGGTTCTCTGCCCAGTTGCTGGGTGGGCATGGCCATGGGGGCGTGGCATACTTGGCCTCCTGCACCACAGCGGGATGGGGGGGTGTTTTCACCCCCCCAGGCTCCGGAGGCTTCTCTTGGGTCCGTTTTCAGACCTCCGGAACTTCCGAGAGGCCCATTTTTCACCCTCCCAGAGCCTCTGCCTGGGCCCTGCATCCAAAATGGGCCATGTAAAGACTCCTGAGAGGGGCAGGGTGGTGTGGTAGGGGCCAGACAGTCCTTGCAACTACCGGTTCAGCGAACCAGATGTAAAATTAGCATCCGGTTCTCCCAAAGAGGTCTGAACCAGCTGAATCCCACCCTTGGCTAAATCTGTGACTTTCCAACCCTTGTTCATTGTGCCCAAGTTTCCATCTGAAAAACAGACTTTCTTCTAAACTAAACCTCCATCCCATAAATTTCAGGTAAACTCAGAGGTGTTTCTTTTGCTCTTTGCACTCAACGTTTTCAGATTACAAATCGTGGGGATGGTTGGCACGTCTTGCACAATTTTTAGTCAATTAATTTGAAGAGTGTGAATGATTCAGATTAGCAGGTAATTAAAGCCACACTTCAGTGAAAAGCATAAGTTGGTGATATCAATTCCCACCAAGCTATTATGCTCAGAAAGCATAAATTTGTGTTAGAAATGCTTGATTTCAATTCTCTTCCCTTTAAAAATGTGCGTCGCAATGCTTAAAATGGGACACCCTTTTCTGATTGTGAAGAAGAAGAAGAAGAAGAAGAAGAAGAAGAAGAAGAAGAAGAAGAAGAAGAAGGGATAAATTAGCCAATTAAATGATTATATCACTGGGGTCTCGTTACCTGGAATAAAATTAAAGAAAATTACAGAGTAGTAAGCTTGAATCTCAGTAGAAACAATGCAAGTTTTTCCCCGAACAGATGGTATATAGCTAGTCCTTGACCTATGAACACAACTGAGCCCACATTTTCTGTTGCTAAGTGAGACCGTTGTTAAATGCGCTTTGTCCCATTCTGTGACCTTTCTTGCTACGGTTGTTAAGTGAATCACTTCAGTTGCTAAATGAATCATGCGACCATTAAGCAAATCTGGTTTCCACCATGGACTTTGCTTTGTCGGAAGGTCGCAGATGCTGATCACATGACCCTGGGACACTGCAACCGTCATATATATGAGCCAGTGGCCAAGTATCTGAATTTTGATCATGTGACCATGGGGATGCTGTGTGGAAAAGGGTCATCAGTCATTTTTCCCCCCGTGTTGTAGCTTGGAACGGTCATTAAATGGACAACACAATAGACAATAGAATTGAGCAGAATAGAATGGAATGGAATGGAGTGGAGTGGAGTGGAGTGGAGTGGAGTGGAGTGGAGTGGAGTGGAGTAGAGTAGAGTAGAGTAGAGTAGAGTAGAGTAGAGTAGAGTAGAGCAGAGCAGAGCAGAGCAGAACAGAACAGAACAGAACAGAGAAGAGAAGAGAAGAGAAGAGAAGAGAAGAGAAGAGAAAAGAATCAATAGAACAGAACAGATCACAATACAATACAGAAAATAGAATAGAATAGAATAGAATAGAAAATAAAATAAAATAGAGTAGAATAGAATAGAATATGGAATGGAATGGAATAGAATAGAACAGAACACAACACAACACAAGACAACACAACACAAGACAAAACAATACAATACAGAAAATAGAGTAGAGTAGAGTAGAATAGAATATAATAGTTATAAATCAAGGACTTAACCTGTACTTCACCGAATATATGGGCTCTTTGGATATATGGAAGCATTGCTAATGGCTTTTATATATGATACCACTGTGGAATTCCATTCTGTCAGAAGGTAGATCATGAGCAGCTTTCCACATAATAAGTGGTGCCCATCATCGCTCTTTAAATATTTTTATTTTAAAAAATGTGTGCTCTTAAGCTGTCCACTCCTTTCACTCCCTTATATGATGAACTGCTCCCTTTATGATTGCTGGACCGTGGAAGCGTCAGAGAAATGGCTGCGGGATTTGGACAGTTGGCCTGATGGGAAAAGATTTGTCTCTGTGGTGGGAATTCATGGACAGGAATCCCCAAATCAAATGGAGCAGAGGAGAGTTGGGACCTTCTCAAGCATTAGAACATAGACGTTCGTTCATACACAATCTAATGGGAGAAAAACAACACAGGACAGTATGAATGACAACTGGTGTGAATTCTAAGAGGGATTTTAATTGAATTAGGAGGGTTTTTTTGTTGTAGAAAAGAAGAGATTTGAATAGAATAGAAGAGAAGATTTAAATAGAAGACAACTATGAGAATAGAAGAGAAGAGATTTGAATAGAAGAGAACCATGACAATAGAATAGAATTAGAATTAAAATTAGAATTACGAATAGAATAGAATAGCCAGTTATCACACGCACGCAGGTAACTTTGTCAGTTTTTCTCAGAGTATATTAATCAACTGGAATAGGACATGGTAACAAGGTCAGCCAATGTATAGGCATAGCAACTAAGTCAGCCAATGAGGGCTGTTTGGGAGCTGAGACAGACTGGAGACAGGGCGTGTCTTAGTCTGTAGCTTCTGAGTCTGTGCAGAGAAACTGAAACTAGTCTGCTCTGCTGAAGTGAAACTAAATGTTTCACTGGCAGGAGAGCCTTGTGTTTTTGCTTGTAACTGCTACTACTTTGAAGAAGAATCTATATTGGTATTGTACATTTATCTTCATGTATTATATGTATATAAAGAAGTTAGTGAATCCTGCTGAATCAGGTTACCTGTGTGTGCTTTCTGGATTTAATTTCTACTGCAAACTCCGATAGTTTTTTTTTTTTTTTTAATTTATATCCCACCCTTCTCCGAAGACTCAGGGCGGCTTACACTATGTCAAGCAATAGTCTTCATCCATTTGTATATTATATACAAAGTCAACTTATTGCCCCCAACAATCTGGGTCCTCATTTAATATGATATCATTTCATATAAATATGAAAAATAAATAAATAAAAATAAATAAATTTTACCTACCTTATAAAGGATGGAAGGCTGAGTCAACGTTGAGCCTGGTGGGGCTTGAACCTGCAGTAATTGCAAGCAGCTGCTGTTAATAACAGACTGTCTTAGCAGTTTGAGCCACTCAAGGACCCTCAGTGACTGCCTGGGCACAACTCCTTGCAGTTTCCTTGGCGAAGTTTTTCAAGAAGCAGCTTGCCATTGCCCCTTTCCTAGGGCTGAGAGAAACAGACTGGCCCGAAGTCATCTGGCTGGCTTCATCATGCCTAAGGCAGGACTCGAACCTGCGGCCTCCTGGTTTGTAGCCAGATGCCTTAAGCTGCATATTTTTGTTTGATTTCCCCTAAACCTCTCTGTGAATACATTTTAAATATATTGCTTGCTATACAATATTCAGGGAGAAGAAGATTCAGTGCTGATAGCATCAGAGGCCAATTTATAATTTCTCTGTGCCTTGTTGTAAATCTTTTAACTAGATCATTTCCTATTCATCCCTAAACTAAGCAACCTTCTTTCTTGCTTAACACTCACACACATCCAGAGTTTCTTGGATTGGCATCAATTTAACAAGTACCTAAAAGGAAGGGGGAACGTGATTGAAATCTGGTTATGTGAAATAATACATTGCGAGAACGTTTTGCCCCATGAATGCCAAAAAAGAAGGAACAGTTTTTCAAATCTATATTGTCAAAGCCATTTTCTGTCCAATAACACTTCCCATAAATTTTTTTACAAGTATAATGGCTATTTTATTTGCAGTTAAAAAGTGAATACAATTGCAGTCTACCAACTGCTGTTAAAATGACATCAAAGAATATATGGCGTGTGAGTTTTTTGTTTTTTTTAAAACTCATCATATTTCAGGGCTTCTGCTTAAAAAAAACCCGAGGCCATTAGTTAGGAAAGATGGAAGAGACGGAGAGAAAAGGGGAGAAGTGACTTCCGGGTGCTTCTTCTGGAGAAATTTGTCTTCCATTTTGAAGCGAGAAGGAACCGGAGTACAAGCACGAAGATGCCTCAATGTATTTGGTACTCAAAATGTAGTTTTGAGGTTGATTTTCTTTTGAGCCTTTCATTTATTTTGCCCATTACGTCCTTCACCCACCACTAGGAAATAATATTGAAGTAATATACATAGAGTTTTTTCTCTGCCTGTCTCTTCTTCAAGAGTCCTTCCTTCCTTCCTTCCTTCCCTCCCCCTTCTTTTCCTCCCTCCCTCCCTCCCTTCCTTCTTTTGTTCCTTCTTTCCTCCCTCCCTCCTTCCTTCCTTCCTTCCTTCCTTCCTCCCTCTTTTCATCTTTCCCTCCCTCCCTCCTTCCCTCCTTCCTTCTTTCCTTCCTTCTTTCCCCATCCCTCTCTCTTTTCCTCCCTCCCTGCCTTCCTCCCTCTCTCTTTTCATCTCTCCCTCGCTCCCTCCTTTCCTCCCTTCCTTCCTTCTTTCTTTCCTTCTTTCTGCCTTCTCTCTCTCTTTTCTTCCCTCCCTCCCTTCTTTCCTCCTTTCTTTCTTCCTCCCTCCCTCCTTCTCTTTCTTTCCTTCCTTCCTCCGCTCTCCCTCTCTCCTCCCTTTTTGACTCCCCTTCTTTCAAAACACATCCCAGGATGAGGTCTCAAGTTAGATATGCAGATCTAAGAGTTTAACATGGAGAGCCGCCTCTCTGTTCTCCGAGATCCCTTGGGGGGACAGGAGGAGAATTCAAACAGATGTTCTGGCTGGGATGCCTGTCCAGAAGCTTTATGTGCTTGGAAGTGCTGACCTGATGCTGTCACATCACTTGCTAGTTCTCCCTTCACTGGCAACATCTGGAGGATGGATCTGCACATTCTGCCTTCACCTTGTTTTGCCTCCTCTTGACAAGCGACACCAGATTGAGTGCCAGGAAGTTGGCCCAGGGAGAGCTGGATTGATAGGGCAGCTGTTGGAGTACTATATTGACACCTGGGGCAGGTGGGTGACTGCTGAGAACATCTTTTCTTGCTCTCGCGCACCCTGAATTATATCGACTGGGAACTCTGGAACTCGGGAAGGGAGGCCCATTCCTCATTTCACCTTGACACTGTCCCTTTGCAACACACACAAACACAATTCAAGGACGAACCTTTTGGACAGTTTAATGACTGGAAAGGTAATGACACAACTGCCAGGGCCATTTGCTTCATAAGTCAACAAGTGTTTATCTCCACCAGGGCAGGGTGGGGGTCATCTATTGTTATTCTGGCTTTCCCATCTTTTATAATCGGCTTCTTTTTCTGTACTGGAGAAAAGTTGTAGGGTTATTGCAGAAGATAAGCTCAACATTTGGTAAGCTCTTTGCTTTGGGATGCAGACTCAGAAACAACAAGCAATATCTGTCTGTCTGTCTGTCTGTCTGTCTGTCTGTCTGTCTGTCTGTCTGTCTGTCTGTCTGTCTGTCTGTCTGTCTATCTATCTATCTATCTATCTATCTATCTATCTATCTATCTATCTACCTACCTATCTATCTATCATCTATCTATCCATCCATCTATGTCTCTGTCTCTGTCTCTTTCGGTCTCTCTGTCTCTCTGTCCGTCTCTCTATCCATCTCTCTCTCTCTCTCTCTCTCTCATCTCTCTCTCTCTCTCTCTCATCATCCTCTCTCTCTCTCTCCCCATATCTCTCTCTCTCTCTCTCTCTCTCTCTCTCCATCCATCCATCTATCCATCTATCCTGTTTCCCCCAAAATAAGACATCCCCTGATAATAAGCCCAATCGGGCTTTTGAGCTCATGGCAATAAGGCCAAGTGCTTATTTCAGGGTTCAAAAAATATAAGGCAGGGTCTTATTTTCAGGAAAACATGGTATCTATCGATCATTATCTATCATCTATCTATCTATCTATCTATCTATCTATCTATCTATCTATCTATCTATCTATCTATCTATCTATCCATCATCTCTATTTCTATCATTTCCTGCCTAAGCAGGAGGTTGGACTAGAAGACCTCCAAGGTCCCTTCCAACTGTGTTTTGCTATTCTTCTATTCTTCATTTATCTGTACTGTATGTACATTTTTATTAAATTTATAAGCCTCTGTCTCACTGATAGGGCAACTCTGCAATTGAATTAAGGAATTAGAATACAGAAATCTGAAAGTGGCTGAGAGAACCTCTGATCTTCCGTGTTCATTGCACACTTGACAATATTTCCGGAAGCCCCTTGGTTGAATTGCTGACACTCACTAGGATGCTTGGGAGAGAAGCATCGAAGCTCCTGCGCCATCCAAGACGTTGCTTCTTACATAAATAAATGTTGTATGATGTTATTAAGGATTTCATGGTCCCAAAGGCTGAATAAAAGTAGTTGTTATTATAACTAAGGAGTGCAGCATTTCTGTCTTACCGATCATGTGTTGAAATGTTTTATGTAGGATTACAACATTGCTCGGTGTTTGGCAAAGATTTCATTTGACATAAATGAACTCTGTTTCTTGTCCTGCCTTGGACAAAAATGATGAAGTGCAGTAACGAAGTATGGCACAAAAAAAAAGGAAGCAGCACTTACTGTATTGTGTTGCGGCATATCAAATTCGTAGCCATGTCCTTAGTTTCATTCCAGGAGAAAGGATTCCAAGAATCCTCTCTCCTCAGGAATTTCCTTCCTTCCTTCCTTCCTTCCTTCCTTCCTTCCTTCCTTCCTTCCTTCCTTCCTTCCTCCTCCCTGTTTCTCCTCCCTCCCTCTTTCTCTTCCCTCCCTCACTCCCTGTTTCTCCTCTCTCCCTCCCTCATCCCTTCCTTCCTTCCTCCTTCCTTCCTTCCTTCCTTCCTCCTCCCTGTTTCTCCTCCCTCTCTCTTTCTCTTCCCTCCCTCACTCCCTGTTTCTCCTCTCCTCCTCCTCTTCCTCCTCCTTCCTTCCTTCCTTCCTTCCTTCCTTCCTTCCTTCCTTCCTTCCTTTCTTCCTTCCTTCCTTCCTTCCTTCCTTCCTCCTCCCTCCTCCCTCCTCCTCCTCTTCTCTTCCTCCCTCACTCCCTGTTTCTCCTCTCCCTCCCTCATCCTTCCTTCCTTCCTTCCTCCTTCCTTCCTTCCTTCCTCCTCCCTGTTTCTCCTCCTCCCTGTTTCTCTTCCCTCCCTCACTCCCTGTTTCTCCTCTCTCCCTCCCTCATCCCTTCCTTCCTTCCTTCCTTCCTTCCTTCCTTCCTTCCTTCCTTCCTTCCTTCCTTCCTTCCTTCCTTCCTTCCTTCCTTCCTTCCCCCTGTTTCTCCTCTCCTCCTCCTCTTTCTCTTCCCTCCCTCACCCTGTTTCTCCTCTCTCTCCTCCCTCATCCTTCCTTCCTTCCTTCCTCCTTCCTTCCTTCCTTCCTTCCTTCCTTCCTCCTCCCTGTTTCTCCTCCTCCTCTTCTCTTCCCTCCTCACTCCCTGTTTCTCCTCTCCTCCCTCATCCCTTCCTTCCTTCCTTCCTTCCTCCTTCCTTCCTTCCTTCCTTCCTTCCCCCTGTTTCTCCTCCCTCCCTCTTTCTCTTCCCTCCCTCACTCCCTGTTTCTCCTCTCTCCCTCCCTCATCCCTTCCTTCCTTCCTTCCTTCCTTCCTTCCTTCCTTCCTTCCTTCCTTCCTTCCTTCCTTCCTTCCTTCCTTCCTTCCTTCCCCTGTTTCTCCTCCTCCTCTTTCTCTTCCCTCCCTCACTCCCTGTTTCTCCTCTCTCCCTCCCTCATCCCTTCCTTCCTTCCTTCCTCCTTCCTTCCTTCCTTCCTTCCTCCTCCCTGTTTCTCCTCCCTCCCTGTTTCTCTTCCCTCCCTCACTCCCTGTTTCTCCTCTCTCCCTCCCTCATCCCTTCCTTCCTTCCTTCCTTCCTTCCTTCCTTCCTTCCTTCCTTCCCCTGTTTCTCCTCCTCCTCCTCTTCTCTTCCTCCCTCACCCTGTTTCTCCTCTCTCCCTCCCTCATCCCTTCCTTCCTTCCTTCCTTCCTTCCTTCCTTCCTTCCTTCCTTCCTTCCTTCCTTCCTTCCTTCCTTCCTTCCTTCCAGCTTCCTATCTTCCTCCCTCCCTCCCTCCCTGTTTTTCCTCCCTCCCTCTCTGATCCTTTCCTTCTTTCTTTCCTTCCCCCTCTTCCCTCCCTGATCCTTTCTTTCCTTTTTTCTTTCCTTCCTTGCAAAGTCAGAAAAAAAAAAACCTGAAAGGCTTGACTATGGTTCTTGGAGCTTGTGCGATAGAGGTCTACGGGGGGGAAAAAAACCCAACTTAAAGCAAGCACGATGAATTAAATATTTTTCCCAGAAAGAAAAAAAAAATCTCAGAAGATATGCACACACACACACACACACACACACACACACACACACACACACGCCTCAAAAGCTAGTCCTCGTATGCATTTAAAATGTTCATTAAACTTAAATGGTAGTCTGCTATTCTTATCTGTGGTTGCTTTAGAAAGATATAGCTAAATGGGAAGTTAATTATATCCACTAAGTGTTTAATATCTACATCATAATATTTGTAGTCTGGCAGAGAAAGAAGAAGCTTCAAGTTGAGTTATGGTTCCTTGATTAGTTTCTTCTGCCTGCCGTGACTGCTTCATTCTAAAAATTTTCTCCATCTTTCGCAGACTCTCTGGATTCGGCATGGTGCATTGGTCAATTCTTGAGTATGGCCACTAAATATTTTCTAATATTTTGAAGTTCACCAAAAAGGAATATTTTTCCAGCCCTCTGTCCTACAAAAGCTGATGTACAGTAGTAATTAATCTACAAACTCCACCCGCACACTTAGTTTCCATTCTTTTCCATTCTTTTCCATATTCAACCTTTGGCTTCTAAAAGCAGGCTTACACAGCCCTCTCTATTTAAAGATGTCTTGGAAGGTACAAATATGACCTTGTCGTAGGGAGCAGCTGACTTATAGAGAAGAGCAACAAAGATGATTAGGGGACTGGAGGCTAAAACATATGAAGAACGGTTGCAGGAACTGGGTATGTCTAGTTTAATAAAAAGAAGGACTAGGGTAGACATGATAGCTGTGTTCCAATATCTCAGGGGTTGCCACAAAGAAGAGTGAGTTGGGCTGTTCTCCAAAGCACCTGAGGGTAGAACAAGAAGCAATGGGTGGAAACTGATCAAGGAAAGAAGCAACTTAGAACTAAGGAGAAATTTCCTGACAGTTAGAACAATTAATAAGTGGAACGACTTGCCTGCAGAAGTTGTGAATGCTCCAACACTGGAAATTTTTAAGAAAATGTTGGATAACCATCTGACTGAGATGGTGTAGGGTTTCCTGCCTGGGCAGGGGGTTGGCCTAGAAGGTCTCCAAGGTCCCTTCTAACTCTGTTGTTATATATTATATAGATGCGACATACCTGTGGCCCTGGGTTTGAGCCTGCAGCCAAGACTTAAATGCCTTAAAGGTAAAGGTTCCCCTCGCACATATGTGCTAGTCGTTCCCAACTCTAGGGGGTGGTGCTCATCTTCGTTTCAAAGCTGAAGAGCCACCAGAAGTTGTTAACGCTCCAACACTGGACGCTTTTAAGAAGAGATTGGATAAGCATTTGTCTGAAATGGTATAAGGTCTCCTGCTAGAGCAAGGGATTGGACTAGATTCGAAGACCTCTAAGCTCCCTTCTGTTATTCTATTGTTCTGTGATTCTGGTTTAGCCTCCAGAATCCTTATCATCATCAAACATTCAATTTCCACAGAGGCATCTACCTGCCTCATGCCTGCCTGATTTTTCCGTGAAGCAGTCAGGAAGCCTTACATAGGCTCTATGTTTTTTTCAAAAGAGTGTGAGATCTGGATTCAACTAGCTGTGTGTTGCTGCCAACGAAGAGGGTTTCTTGCAGTGGTGGGTTGCTCCCGGTTCGAGCGAACCGATATTGGCGGCAGCAGGAGGCTCCGCCCACCCACCCGGACATCATCAAAAACGCTCTGCGCATGTGCAGAAACAGATAGTGAACCGGTAGCGGTGGGATTTGAAACCCACTACTGGTTTCTTGACTTAAAAGTTCTGAATTAAAAGCACCCATGTCTGGCCTTGTTGCTAGGCAGAATAGCACCTGTTCCAGCATATTTTTCTTTTTGGCCGAAGGTTTGATTGCTATCACTTGAAGACAGTTGTCTGGCTGTGCCTTCTGCCTTCTGCTTCTTCGGGGAAGAAAAAGTAAGATTCTATCCAGGGAAAGAGCGGGGTGGTGGAAAATAAATAAATAAATAAATAAAAGAAACAGAGAATCATGCTGAGCAACTAATGACAGTAACGATAAAGGGACGGTTCTTCTGAATCACTCTTCTTTCTCTTATTCACTTATAGCTGATGTCTCAAGAATCGGGGTGATTATTTCACGTCGCCAGCCTCCCCCCACCCCCCAGAATGGCAGTTCCCGCACATTATCATCATCCTAAGATTAGCCGGGTATGGAAAGGAAAGGAGTTGAAGACGGTCTAATTCCCTCGGAGGACAGCATTTAATGGCTGTCTGGTAGGAGATATTCGGTAATTGCTGTATCGCAAAGCGATTAGTGGAGACGGGGAAAATTTCAGTCCGGTAAGTTGAAGTTTCATTTAGCTGTTACCCAGATTGCTTCGAGTCAAACTTGCTTTTTAGACAAGGTTCCAAAGGAAACCGAAGCTGGCTGTGTGCAAAGTGTTGGTAAGGCCACGGTCGGAATATTGTGTCCAGTTCTGGTTACCATTATATATATAAAAAGAGATTCTAGAAAGAGTGCAGAGAAGAGCAACGAAGATGATTCAGGGGCCGGGGGCTAAAACCTACAAAAGGACAGTTGCAGGAATTGTCTAGTTTAATGAGAAGGAGCACTAGGGGTGACGTTATAGTCTGAAAAATCAAACCTTGGATGTTGAAACTGTTTCCTCCTCCCACAAACTTAAATAATCATTGAGTTGAGTTGGGTACTTCTAGTGAAAAGAAGGACTAGGTGTCAGGGTTCCAAGTAACATATCCATAGCAAACAAGACTGAGTCAGGTACATTCCTGAAAGAATAGGTTTATTGTATAAGTCATATTGGCACAGGCTGATGAAAACCGACTCTGACCATTCCCCGTGGTTTTCACCTAATTAAAAGTTTTTCACTTTCTCAAAGCAATCAGTCACGCGATCCAATCAGGATACATTCCAGTTGCTAGGTGACCTCAGTCCCCTCCTCCTGAAGTCCAGTTCAGTTGCTAGGTGACCTCAGTCCCCTCCTTCCAAACACCTGCAGGAATGTCCTTGGTCCCCAAGAGAAAGTGTTTTGTTTTGACCAAACTATCTCTATTCCCTCCTCTCTATCCTTCAGCTCCAGAGTGACAGCACTGAAGTCTCAAAATGGCTAGGGGAGACATGATAGGAGTGTTCCAGTATTTGAGGGGCTTCCACAAAAAAGATGGGGGGGTCAACCTATTTTCCAAATCACCAGAAAGCAAGACAAGAAGTGATGGATGGAAACTAACCAAGGAAAGATCCAACCTAGAACTAAGGAGGAATTTCCCGACAGTGAGTACAATTAACCAGTGGAACGACTTGCCACCAGAAATCGTGGCTGCTCCATCACTTGAGGCTTTAAGAAGGGACCGGACAGTCCCTTGTCTGGAATGGTATAGTGCCTCCTGCTTGAACAGGGAATAGGACTAGAAGACCTCCAAGTTCCCTTCACGCTCTGATGATGTTTTATGTTACGGTGTTATAAAGATCAGCCTGTTGGACTGTGAATATAGCTCGTCCTCAACTTACGGCCACAATTAAACCCAAAATTTGTTCAACGAGCTTTGCCCCATTTTATGACCTTGTTTGCCACAGTTGTTAAGTGAATCACTTCCGTTCATAAATTAGTAACACGGTTGTTAAGTGAATCCGGCGTCAGAAGGTTGCAAAAGGAAATCATGTGGTCCCGGGACATGGCAACCGGGACATAAGCCCAGGCCAGTTGCGAAGCCTCCAAATTTTGATCACATGCCCAAGGGGATGCTGCAACAGTCGCAAATGTGAAAAACGGTCATAACTCCCTTTTTTCAGTGCCGTTATAACTTCGAACGGTCACTAAACAAACTGTTGTAAGTCGAGAACTCCCCGTGTAAGGAACTGCTTTATAACAGGGGAGCTGACTCAAAATATTGTCTACTGTGGCTACTGTCAGTCCTTCAAGGTGATCGGTTCTTTTATGATTTTTATGAAGATTTGGAGCCAAGGATGTTGGTGTAGGGTCTCCTACTTGGGCGTGGGGGTGGGGGTGGTTAGACTAGATGATCTACAAGGTCCCTTCCAACTCTTAATCTGCAATCTGTAATATGTCGGGTCTGTGAGTTCCCTTCCTGTCCAAAAGCAAATTTTGCTCTTAAGAGAAGAGAAGGCTGGGTAAAACGCTGAACCGAATAATTCAAGAAGAAATGTATTGAGTCCATTTCTCATAGGTCACCGATTCAATACTTCCAGCTGGTACGGAAAGAGCAAAGATAAGTCTGTTTTGATCCAGTATCGCTGAAGTGGAAAGCCGTGGAGGTGATAACCCTGCCTCTCCTAGCCAAAGAGACAATCAAACAACAGATCATATTGAGTTTTGAGATTCCTTAATTCCTGCCCTTTCCTAAGCTTGGAGATTTATTGAGGAGATAGCGTTAGATGGTGTAAATGAATTAGTTTATATATAAAAAGCAGTGGTGGAAAAGCAGGGCTTGATTTTCGCTTTTCATCTACCTTATGAATATGAAAGATGGCGAAGGAACAGAAGGAGGAAATAATGCCACAGAGAAAGTGATTTTTGTCCGTTCCCCTAACGCCCCCCCCACCTCAAATAGGGAAAATGCATTTGATCCCTAGATAAAAGAAAGGAGATGAATGAACTTGTATCTCTGTAGGTAAATCACCAAAGTGCTTAACAAGCTGAGATTGACAGTTGGTGACACTCCGAAGATCTCAAGCCGTCATCAATTGGCCAGGCGTAACATGTGACAGAGAGCTAGAGCAGCGATTAAGCGATCAAAGTGATTGCAGCAGAGACAAAATTGAAGCACAAACGCCTCTGATCAATAGCTGATGGAGATAATGAAGCAATGGAATTACTGATTGCCCCGAGATTGTATCAAGAGATCTCCATATATTCTGGATCGGACTCAAAACCCTCCTATATCCAAGATTGTCTTGCTTTCAATTTTAGCCTAATCATTCTTAGTTTAATGAAGGCTTGTGTCAAGGTTCCAGAAAAACCTCTTCTGCATAAAAAAAACTCTGAAGCCATTGTCTTTCAAAGTTCTTTACTAGCATAAGGAAACTGGCACACGATGAGTGAAATTCCAAAACTGAAACTTCCGGATTCTTTTCTCAGTTATACAACCCCAAGAGTCCCACCCCCCTAACCCCGTTGCTGGTCACACGGTCCAATGTTCTTCCACTTTATTCGAAACCTCTTCTTGCCACTCCTTCTGCAGATGCGAACACAATCCGACCTTGACCGCTTGAAGAATGTAACCATAACCATCACCCCCCCCCCGCGCCCTTCTTCCTCTCAGGGGAGAAATGTGGCAGCGTCTGGAAACCTACGGCCTAGTATGGTTTCCAGGCCTGACAGCTTGCTGTGGTTTTATGGAATTTGACTTGTTTTATGGAATTTTGACGAGTAGTTTATCAACCATAGTTCTCATGTTGGATCCATCCAACGAACTATAGAATAATCAGTCGTCCATTGTTAAATAAACCATGGTTTAGGATGATGTGTAAACTTAGTCTGTGACTTATTTCAAGATGAAAAAGAAGTTTTGTTGTTCTAGATAAAAATAAACGTATATCTAAATCCCAACTTCTCTATTCAGTGTACCATAAAGGTAAAGGTTCCCCCGCACATGTGTGTTTAGTTGTTTCTGTCTCTAGGGGGCAGTGATCATCTCCATTTCGTAGCCGAAGAGCCAGCTCTGTCTGAAGACGTCTCTGTGGTCACGTAGCTGGCATGACTAAACACTGAAGGCGCATGGAACGCTGTTACCTTCCCACCAAAGGTGGTCCCTATTTTTCTATTTGCATTTTTTACGTGCTTTCAAACTGCTAGGTTGGCAGAAGCTGGGACAAGTAACGGGAGCTCACTCCGTTACGCGGTGCTAGGGATTCGAACTGCTGAACTGCTGACCTTCTGATCGACAAGATCAGCATCTTAGCCACTGAGCCACCGCATCCCTGCCGGTGTGCCATAACGGGTCACAAATAATATTTGTTTTTCCCCTCCCACTTTTGTAGAACAAAGTGCGGCTCATTAGCTGAACATTAGCCTTACAATTTTGTGCTGCAGGATCAGGCTTATTATTTCGTTGGCTAAAATTATTCTGCCAGCTTCCATTTTAAATAATCAGTGCTACTACAGATTGTTCTCTGTTAAACAGAGAGGTTGGCTCAGGTCCTTTAGTCTGTTGAGAAAAAAAAAAAGCAGGAAGGAGCGTAGAATAATAAGTCACTTCAGCAGAATCAAAAGATGGAAAACTACACAAAGGCCTGGAAAGGGATGGATGCAGATTTATTCAGTGTCAACGACTGAAGCTTGAGAAACACCTGGTGGCTTTATCTCCTGCCTCCTGCCCTTGAGATCTGACTATCACATGATGGGTGTCAAGAAACGTTCCCCGGGAATATGAAAGAAATTAATCGAGAATCAAGTTTGCAGAAAGGACCAGTTTGCAGAAATGATCTTCCATGAATTCTCCTCTTCCTTGCAGGCTTGACTTGGAGGGCTGGGGATGAGGAAATTCATTCACTGTCCTTTTGAGTTCTCCAGCAGTTGAGGTAGCAAGAGCAAAAAAAAAAAAAGATTTTAAAACAAATGAACATTGAAAAATGTTACACGTAATGTAAAACTAAACCTGTGGACAAAGTACATTTACATGTTCATAAACTTTCCCTCCGTCCGTGCAATAGATACAAAATTGGTAGGCTGAGCCACAGAACAAGATTTTAGAATGAACTGGGGCAGTGGTAGGATTCAATTTTTTTTACTACCGGTTCTGTGGGCTTGGCTTGGTGGGCGTGGCATGGCTTGGTGGGCGTGGCTTGGTGGGCGTGGCAGGGGAAAGTTACTGCAAAATCCCCATTTCCTCCCGATCAGCTGGGACTCAGGAAGCAGAGAATAGATGGGGGCGGGACCAGCTAGAGGTGGCATTTACCAGTTCTCCGAACTACTCAAAATTTCCGCTACCGGTTCTCCAGAACTGGTCAGAACCTGCTGAAACCCACCTCTAGGAATTGGGTTTCCTAGAGATGGGAAAATACATTTTTTTTCTCATTCATTTAAGTCTACAGCTTAAATCAATGCAAAAGTGAAGAACTGGCCCTGAAGATGATCTCTTGCAAAGACTCTACTTCCCCAATCTCTTGTGATCCCCTCCTTTCCATCAGAAAACTCCTTGCTACAGAGCTGCCTATCTTTTATTTATAATTATAGCTCCCAGCAATTACTTTGGCAACTTTGGATTAATTAGGGGGGGTAAAAAAACCCACGTTACTATTAAAGTGTTAATAGATAAGACCGCTCCAGATTCCTTTTTTCACTCTTCCATTTACTCTGTCATACTGGCCCATTAAATCTTTGCCTGCTCTACCTATAATTGCAAAGCTCCAATTATCATACCTTTAGCTTGAAAAGGGGGTGATAAGGTTTGCCAGAATGGGAAGGTGATAAGAGATAAAAATGGAAAGTTGCCTAAGAATAACTTCCCCCCTCCCTTAACAGCGATCAGGCACCAAATGCATAATTCTGATAAGAGGCAGCAGGAACAGAGGACTTAAATTTTCACTTCCTCAATTATCTCCGAGCAAATAACCTAGATGGAATGAGGGAATAGCACTTCTTTGCAGACACGTCAGGAAAATATAAGCCACTCATCTGGTTCTCTTCACAAAAAAAACAAACCCCAAAACAAAAAAACAACCCACAACATTTAGCTACACTTGCGTTGATTATACCACCAATCCAGAAAAAGAAGGCAACCTTTAGAAAATGTTCAGCAGAGAACAATTAATTGGGGTGAATGCCCTTCAACTTCCAGCAGATCTAGCAATATGTATATTCATAAACAGAACAGTTGCATGAATTGGGTATGTCTAGTCTGATGAAAAGAAGCGCTAGGGGTGATGGGATAGCAATGTTCCAATACTGGATGGGCTGCCACAAAGAAGAGGAGATCAACCTGTTCTCCAACGCACCTGAAGACAGGACAAGGAGTAACGGATGGAAACAAGGAGAGAAGCAGGGGTGAAATGCAGCAGGTTCTGACAGGTTCTGGAGAACCGGTAGTGGAAATTTTGAGCAGTTCAGAGAACCGGCAAATACCACCTCTGGCTGGCCCCAGAGTGGAGTTGGAATGGGGATTTTGCAATATCGTTCTCCCAGGAGTGGGGAGGGAATTGGGATTTTGCAGTATCCTTTCCCTGCCATGCCCACCAAGCCATACCACACCCACCAAGCCACGCCCAAAGAACCGGTAGTAAAAAATTGAATTTCACCACTGGAGAGAAGCAACCAAGATCTAAGGAGGAATTTCCTAATAGTGAAAACAATTAACTATGTTCTATTCTATTCTATTCTATTCTATTCTATTCTATTCTATTCTATTCTATTCTATTCTATTCTATTCTATTCTATTCTATTCCATTCCATTCCATTCCATTCCAATTAAGGGGGCTGATCTCTAATTAAAACCGAGCCATCCTTTGATTGGCTGGCTTGCAATGCACCATCGAGCCTCTTGCCTGCACCATCGATATCAATAATGCTGGCGGCCTAAATATCCCATCCGAGCAGCAGCGCAGCATCCTGGCAAGGGTTTGGAGCAAACCTGAAATTCAATTTGTGGTGGAGTGCAAAGGTGACAGATTGTGTGTAAGGCTGGTAATTTTGAGAAATACATAGAAAGAGAGAAAGGGCAGCGTTAAGAACCGAACAGATAAAAGCTTGGCTGTTATTAAGTGGAAGTCACCATGCTGGCAAAAGAGGTTGGGCTGGCAGAGAAAAGGGTGAATAAAACAACATTAACCTGCTCACTATTAAGCGGGAAATGGGAGGACAGAAAGATGGGGCAAGAAAGAAAGGAATTTAAGAAAAAGCAAGCACTTCTAAGAACTTCAGCAGGGGTTTATCCATCTCAGGAAACAATTATGGGTATGTGGTCTCCAAATAGCACTTCCTATGCACTTGGTGAAAGAAGAAGAAGAAGAAGAAGAAGAAGAAGAAGAAGAAGAAGAAGAAGAAGAAGAAGAAGAAGAAGAAGAAGAAGAAGAAGAAGAAGAAGGGCCTCTGTGGCTCAGACTGGTAAGACAGTCTGTTATTAACAGCAGCTGCCTGCAATTACTGCAGGTTCAAGCCCCACCAGGCCCAAGGTTGACTCAGCCTTCCATCCTTTATAAGGTAGGTAAAATGAGGACCCAGATTGTTGGGAGCAATAAATTGACTTTGTATATAATATACAAATGGATGAAGACTATTGCTTGACATAGTGTAAGCCGCCCTGAGTCTTCGGAGAAGGGCGGGATATAAATGCAAATAAAAAAAAAAGAAGAAGAAGAAGAAGAAAGAGGAGGAGGAGAAGAAGAAGAGGAAAGAAGGAGAAGAAAGAGGAGGAGGAGAAGAGAAGGAGGAGGAAGAAAAGAAGGAGAAGGAGGAGAAGCAGAAGGAGAAGAGGAAGAAGGGGAAGAGGAGGAGGAGGGATAGAGAGGAGGAAGAAGAAGGATTCTATAGCGTTTATTTAAGAATTCCTGAAGCTAAGTAGAGAAATAGAAGATTCCACTTTTTTTTAAAAAAAAAAGAAATGAAATAAAGGAAAAAAAAGGGTTAATCTCTATGGAACAGTAACATTAGGGTTTTGCTTTCGGAGCCACAGAAGTATAAAATTTGCTGAGTTGCATCACTGAGCAGCATATTAAATATGCAATGAACTGTTATATGACATAAGTTAATAATATTTATAACGTTACCTTGGGGTCTCATGCATCATATACTTTTTTTTTAAAGCATTTAAATGTTTCAGTAGTTAAACTCTCTTTTATAGTAACCCTGCAAATGGTTGATTCAAAACCAACCAGTATAGTTCCTTTAAGATGGAAATAATAATGTAGAAAAAATCAGGATGATTACAACTACAATTCTGCCCAAAAATTTCTGTTGCTAAGCGAGACAGTTAATTGAGTTTTGCCCCATTTTATGACCTTTCTTGCCATAGTTGTTAAGTGAATCACTGCTGTTGTTAAGTCAGTAACATGTTGTTAAGTGAATCTGGCTTTCCCATTGACTTTGCTTGTCAGAAGGTCGCAAAAGGGAGATCACTTGACCCCCCCAGGACGCTGCAACCGTCATAAATATGAGTCCCTGGGCAACTCTGATAACAGGTGTGCAAATGCATTAAATGCTTCAATCCCCCATTTGCACTCTGAGGCAGGTGACCCTGAGGGCGCAGATAAACCCCCAAGTGGCCTCGAGAGCTCTCAGGGAGAGTACTAATAACCAGATGACTGCAAAGAAATAAGCTCTTTCCATCCTGTCAGAAATGAACCTTCCATTGCCCCACCATCCTGACAGACTCCTCCTCCTCCTCCTCCTCCTCCTCCTCCTCCTCCTTCTCCTCCTCCTCCTCCTCCTCCTCCTCCTCCTCCTCCTCCTCCTCCTCCTCCTCCTCCTCTTCTTCTTCTTCTTCTTCTTCTTCTTCTTCTTCTTCTTCTTCTTCTTCTTCTTCTTCTTCTTCTTCTTCTTCTTCTTCTTCTTCTTCTTTTTCTTCCATCCTGCCAGACTCCTCCTCCTCCTCCTCCTCCTCCTTCTTCTTCCATCCTGCCAGACTCCTCCTCCTCCTCCTCCTCCTCCTCCTCCTCCTCCTCCTCCTCCTCCTCCTCCTCCTCCTCCTCCTCCTCCTCTTCTTCTTCTTCTTCTTCTTCTTCTTCTTCTTCTTCTTCTTCTTCTTCTTCCATCCTGCCAGACTCCTCCTCCTCCTCCTCCTCCTTCTTCTTCCATCCTGCCAGACTCCTCCTCCTCCTCCTCCTCTTCTTCTTCCTCCTCCCTCCACCTTCCTCCTCCTTCTCCTCTTCCCTCCACCTTTCTCCACCTCCTTCCTCCTCGCTCCACCTTCCTCCTCCTCCTCCTCCTGGGAAAACACAGTCCAGTTGCCTTTTGAAAAAGCACCTTTGAGGCAACTATGACCTTGATGACTGATAATCTCCACGGACTTTTCAGGCAAGAAGAGCACCACAAGTTTCAGTTGTCTGCCTTAAGACCATCCTCAAAACAAGCTTTGGTGTTGTCGGTGGCACAGAAAGTAAGCTAGGAGGAGACAAGAGCTGCAACTGAATAACGAAGCTCCTTTGCAAAGCCGACGGTGCCCTATGAGCACAGGTGACTTATTCAAAGAAGCATCATCGCATCAGCCTGGATATGCAAATTTGTGCTCTTCATCCCAGATGTTGCTGTTTACACATCTGGGGCCCATCCATGATTCATTCCTCTCGCACATGTTCCTACTCAACCAGCTACTTAAAGTGCCTTCTCTGCTCGTCAGGGAACGGGAGACTGTTCAAGTCTTAATCACAGTTTGGGAAATTTACTACGGGAACATCTGTGAGCAGTCATTATGGAGACGGTACTCATTCGGAGATGGCAGTAGTTATGAAACACTCCCCCTCCCTACCCTTTCCTACCATAATGCAGAACACCATCTTCATTCCTGTGGCGGAGAATGCCCAAAAACAAGCTTTCATGTAGCAAAAGACTAGCGTAGACCAGGTGCATGAGGAAAGGTATTGCTAAAATATAGAGAGTTGGAACTGTCTGACTGCTGGATGAAAGAAAGCAAGAGAAGGAAAAAGCTGCACCCAGTCAAGGAACGCCAAAACAGTTCCCACCAACATTGACAGGGCAAGACACTAGTATATTAAAACAAGAGCAAACCCTTCTGCCTTCTAGCAGTGCTGATGTTTCCTGCTTTGGGTAATGAAACATCTGCAGGAAAACAACCAAACTCAGAGACCACCAAGGACTCCACAGAGAAAACCACCAAGCTCAAAAAGTACCAAGGACACCCCCCCCACAATTCAACCCCGCATTGCAAATATTCTCTTCTGTTGATTTTCGAATTTATTTATTTTATTTATTTATTTGATTTTTATACCGCCCTTCTCCTGAAGGACTCAGGGAGGTGTACAGGCAAAATAAAACAGATAGTAGAATATACAATTTAAAATACGATTAAAAAACTTATTTTAAAATTGGCCTGGAAGTATACAATGAACAGTATACAATGAATAAGCAAGACTATGGTCATTTTGTGGAATGGCCTATGAGAGCCCCTCAGAAGGCGCATTAAACAGCATACCTCTGCACTTGAAGTAGGAATAATGCTGATCCGTCAATGATCGACCACTTTTTATGCTTAACTTCTGAACCCATTTTTTTTTTTACCCCAAAGGAGTCTTACCTGAGGAAAAAAAAAGAGGACATTTCCACTTTTTCTGTGACTAACTTTTAAAAAGACCCTTGAAGTGACCTCATCAAAAGCTTCTTGAAAGCTTTGTGTCTTTTCTATCGATTGGCTCAGCCTTATCCTTGCTTTTTGGCATGCTCTATTCTCTGAAGCTGCCAGAACCATAGCTTTCTTTTTCTCTTTATATATATATATATATATATATATATATGTGTGTGTGTGTGTGTGTGTGTGTGTGTGTGTGTTTGGCTGTGTGGAGGTATAAAAGACATGGGATGGAATTGCTCATTAAACCTCACTGTTGTGGATGAGATCTGCCATCTCCCGAAGAAGAAAATAAAACAGTGTTATTTCCTCTCTTCACCAAAGGTCTTACCATTTTTTTTCACCATGATTGACCTCTGTAAATATCAAGGTCAACCTTGACTTGGTCCAATAAAAGTTCTACCACAACTCCTTCTTCCTTGAGAATTAAACGTCCTCATATGTGGTAGACATGTCCAGAAGCGAGAAATTCTTGGATTAGAATTAAAACACGATTAGAAATGCTTAAACAACATATTGATTTAAAACCTGAGCTGTTCCTGTTGGGTATCCTTCCAGAGAAAATTAGCAAAGAAAATATATGTTTGATTATCCATGTAATAACTGCAGCAAGGACAGTATTTGCGCAAAGATGGAATGTAGAGAAAATCCCTTCAGAAGTCGAAGTAATTAAGAAAATATTAGATTGTGCAGAAATGAATAGACTGACTTTGTTAATTAAAGAAAGAGAGGATTCGGAATATTACAAGATAGGGAGACAATTTTACAATTGGTTAGAGAAGAGATATAGATAAATGTATTAATAGTAAACAAGAAAATGTTATAATAAATGAAGTATGTGGAGAATGTTATAATAAAAAAATGGGGAAAATAAAGAAACGATGAAGATTGGAGGAGTAAGAAGAAGACGAAGTAAACACAATATAAACATCTAGATGATACACTGAATGATTGATTATGTATTGTATGTTTGTTTATAAAATTAAAAAAAGTATATATATTAAAAAAAGAGAATTAAACGTCCCAAATCCAGGGCTTTAGAATGCCTTCTTCCTGAGATGAGTAATCTTGAACAGGCAGATAAAAGATCTTACTTTTCCTACTATGATTTCTGGGGGTGGGGGGGGGAAAGGAAACTCGGGAAGCAAATGGGAATTGAATTCTTCAGTGGAACGAGATGCAGGGACATTTTCCTTCCACAGTTCCTGGGATGTTGTAACAAGTCCGCTTGATGGAAGGTTATGATGAGGTCTCACTGGAGTTTATTAATGAAAACACTGCCCTTCTCCGATGATTTTGAAGAGACAGAGTTGAGAAATCGACACAGTCTCTGCTTTTGTAAGATACCCAAAGGACCGGTTGTAAGTTGCCTGAGAATCAAATTGTACAGTAGGGATCAAAACAATGGAGGCCTTCAAAATGATCATGAAACACAAATTCCAGCAGCTTCAACCATGACCAATGACCAAGGGTGAGGGATGACATACTGTGTGGGCTATGGGTAAACCTGAAGGACATCAGCAGAGGGATAAGGAGGGGCAGATGATGACCTGTGAGTGACAACATTCACACGCAAATGCTGTGTCGTACACACAAGCATCAGATGTCAGGATATAGGACTACAATGGCAGAGTTTGCATGATGATATGATCACACCAACATCCTGATCTTGGATGGTGTGACCCCAGATTTGAGGAAGATACTGCTGATTAGCATTTGTTGCACTTTCAAAGTCCCAAACTTAGAATTTAGAATAGAATAGAATAGAATAGAATAGAATAGAATAGAATAGAATAGAATAGAATAGAATAGAATTTTTTTATTGGCCAAGTGTGATTGGACACACAAGGAATTTGTCTTGGTGCTTATGCTCTCAGTGTACATAAAAGAAAAGATATGTTCAAGAATTCTAAGGTACAACACTTAATGATAGTCATAGGGTTCAAATAAGCAACCAGGAAACAATATCAATATAAAGCGTAAGGATACAAGCTACAAAGTTACAGTCATACAGTCATAAGTGGAAAGAGATTGGTGATGAGAATGATGAGAAGATTAATAGTAGTGCAGATTTAGTAAATAGTTTGGCAGTGTTGAGGGAATTATTTGTTTAGCAGAGTGATGGCATTCGGGAAGAAACTGTTCTTGTGTCAAGTTGTTCTGGTGTGCAGTGCTCTATATCGTCATTTTGAGGAGAAGAGTTGAAACAGTTTATGTCCAGGATGTGAGCGGTCTGTAAATATTTTCACAGCCCTCTTTTTGATTCGTGCGGTATACAGGTTCTCAATGGAAGGCAGGTTGGTAGCCATTGTTTTTTCTGCAGTTCTAATTATCCTCTGAAGTCTGTTTCTGTCTTGTTGGGTTGCAGAACCAAACCAGACAGTTATGGAGATACAGATGACAGATTCAATCATTCCTCTGTAGAACTGGATCAGCAGCTCCTTGAGCCGTTTGAGCTTTCTGAGTTGGTGAAGAAAGAACATTCTTTGTTGTGCTTTTTTGATGATGTTTTTGATATTAGCTGTCCATTTTAGATCTTGTGATATGATAGAACCTAAAAATTTGAAAGTCTCTACTGTTGATACTGTGTTGTCTAGTATTGTAAGAGGTGGAAGTATGGAAGGGTTTGTCCTAAAGTCTACCACCATTTCTACGGTTCCAGATTGTTCTGGTCGCACCACAAGGCTAGTCGTTCAACCTCCCATCTGTATGCGGATTCATCATTGTCTCAAATGAGACCAATCACTGTTGTGTCATCTGTGAACTTCAGTAGTTTAACAGATGGATCATTAGAGATGCAGTCATTGGTATGCAGAGAGAATAGAAGTCGGGAGAGCACACAGCCTTGGGGTGGGGGCTGTGCTATTTGTACAAGTATCTGATGTGATTCTGCTTAGCTTCACCTGCTGCTTCCTGTTTGTTAGGAAACTTACGATCCACTTACAAGTCTGTTCAGGTACCTGTAGCTGGTTTAGCTTAGTTAGAAGAGTGTCTGGAATGATGGTATTGAATGCTGAACTAAAGTCTATTTAGCGGTAGAAGAGGCAGCTGAGACCATCAAGCCTGAATATCTAAAGCATTCACAGCTTTGTATTGTGGATGATTGTATCTATTTATTAAATCTATACTATATTCTCTGCATTCCATTTTGAAGATATCACAGACGAGAGGAAGATTTGCAGGCCTTGTGGTCTTCTCCTGCATTTTCTAGAATAAGAAAATCCATCAGTGACTTTTAGAAAGTCTGGCTGGTGGACTGCACATTTTCTGAAACATGAAGTCCTAGAATTGGATTGACCCCTGCTTATTCTCCATTAGGAGATGTGGTGGCTCAGTAGCTAAGATGCTGAGCTTGTCGATCGAAAGGTCGGCAATTCGGCGGTTCGAATCCCTAGCGCCATGTAATGGAATGAGCTCCCGTTCCTTGTCCCAGCTTCTGCCAACCTAGCAGTTCGAAAGCAGGTAAAAAATGCAAGTAGAAAAATAGGAACCACCTTTGGTGGGAAGGTAACAGCGTTCTGTGCGCCTTCAACATTTAGTCATGCCGGCTACATGACCACAGAGACGTCTTCGGACAGCGCTGGCTCTTCGGCTTTGAAACAGAGAGGAGCACTGCCCCCTAGAGTTGGGAACGACTAGCACATATGTGCGAGGGGAACCTTTACCTTTACCTTATTCTCCACAACTGTTTTATGCTACAGAAAGCTGTTGGCATTGTCTCAGAAGTTGTCGTGTCCCACTCCTCCTCTGACGGCCGGGTTGGGGAAGTCTGTATCAAGCGTGGCTGCAAAGCCTCTGCAGCTTTGCCAAAGTTCTGTCAGAGTTCTCAGGGCAGGCAGGAGACCAGGATGTAACTTCAGCAATCCAAGTTAGACTTTGCCTGACTCAGAGAATGCCAGAAAGCAGATCCTTTATACAGGCCATGGGGTATGGCTCCATGACTCAGCACTTATCCAGGCCTGCCCCTCCCTTCCTTTTGGTGACGTCGCCTCTCCATTCTCCGGAAGCGTGGATCTATCCATTGCATTGTTTCGCCTCCAGCTGTTGGTAATCTCAGCTCGTGGCTGGCTTCAGGCGCACATGCTATTGGAGGGAGGTTTGTTTGTTCGGCCTGTCCAGGCATGGTGCCAGGGCTGGGGGCTGGAGGCATGCCAGGACATTCTTCAGCACTATCAGCGTCTGGCAGGAGATAAGAGGGGCCCGGCTGTGTCGGGGGGAGCGAACGAGGCACAACAGAAGTTCCCTGATTCTTAAGACCCTCTATGAACTAAGGAGAAATTTCCTGTCAATGAGAACAATAAGCCAGTACAACGGCTTGCCTTCAGAAGTCGTGGAGGGTCCAACCCTGGAGATTTTCAACTGGACCCAGACAGCCACTTGTCTGAAATAGTATAGGGCCTCCTGCTTGGACTAGAAAACCTCCAAGGTCCCTTCCAACTCTTTTATCCAGCTAACTTGAATGTCCTTGGAGCATAATGCCATTGAGTAGCACATGTTCATTTCACACCGATTAACTTCTGAAAAAGGACTCTGGGTTGATGCAAATGGTCCCTGGTTGTTGTTGTTGTTGTTGTTTGTTTGGTGGCATATCTTTTTTCATTTCCATCCGAGCAGAAAGGCTGTCTTACATCTCGTGCTCCCTGGATCACTTGACTCAGCTCCAAGAGCAGCAGAAGTTACCGAGATAGCTGGCTCAGGCCGTTCTTCTTTATGAGAAAGAGGGCTTTCCAAGTTGCATGCTGAGTGAGAGTTTATTCTTCCATTCAGCTGTAATGCTCCATGTCCTGACCTACTGAGGTTTTGAAGAGGACACGGGGTGCCTTTAATGCAGCACAATTACCCTGGTGGCTGCTGTTTTGCAGCAAACGGCAAATCTGCGCTGAAGCTGTGGGTTCCTGATGGCAGCCGTACCATATGCTGTCAGCAGCAAGCGTGAAATTGTTCTGGAACTTTCCTTTGGCTAGGACATTCTGCTCCAACTTTGGCCAGGCGATGGCTTTGTCACATCATCCAAAGAAATCTAGGAGATTTAGGACGGACGCAAGACATTCATGGAATTTTCCATCATGAAACACGGGAATGTCCATCAACTTAGAGGTAGACCTGTGAGGAAGAAGCATGGAGAAGGTGAGGTTTACCTATGGTTCCATGGACAGAAGCAGAGATTGGTGAATGGCAGTTTCTGAGGAAAAAGGACACGAGACAGCAATGTCAAATAATAATAATAATAATAATAATAATAATAATAATAATAATAACAACAACAACAACAACAACAACAACAACAACAACAACAACAGCAGCAGCAGCAGCAGCAGCAGCAGCAGCAACAACAACCACGACGTCACAACACAGTCGCTCAGATGGTCCACTGGAATTTGTGTCACAACTACCATCTGCCTGTAGCAAAGAACTGGTGGGATCATAAGCCTGAAAAAGTGATTGAAAATGAGCATGCAAAACTACTGTGGGATTTCCGAATACAGACTGATAAAGTTTTGGAACACAATACCCCGGATATCATGATTGTGGTAAAGAAAAAAGTATGGATAGTCGACATTGCTATACCTGGTGACAGCAGAATCGATGACAAACAACTTGAAAAAGTCACCAGATATCAAGATTTGAGAATCGAATTGCAGAGACTCTGGCATAAACCAGTGCAGGTGGTTCCAGTGGTACTTGGCACACTGGGAGCTGTGCCTAAAGACCTAGGCAAGCACTTAAAAGCAATTGGCGCTGACAAGATCACCATTGGTCAGCTGCAGAAGGCCACCTTACTGGGATCTGCTCGCATAATTCGCCGATACATCACACAGTCCTAAACGCTTGGGAAGTGTTCAACTAGTGATCTGTGATACGAAATCCAGCATAGTTATCTTGTTTGCTGTGTATACTGTCATTTTGTGTTAATAATAATAATGATGATGATGATGATGATGATGATGATGATGATGATGATGATGAGGTTCTAGAAAGAATGCAGAGAAAAGCAACAAAGATGATGAAGGTTCTGGAGGCTAAATCCTATGAAGAATGACCAAAGGGAATGATAAAAAAAAGACTTGATAGCAATCTTCTAATGCTTGAAGGGCTGCTACAGTGAAGCGGGGGTCAATTTATTCTTCAAAGCACCTGATAAGGATAAGAAGCAATGGATGGAAGTTCATCAGAGAGCAATTCAATCTGGAAAGAATAGGATAGAATAGGATAGGATATCACTAGCACTAGCATTAGCATTTAGACTTATATACCACTTCCCAGTATTTTACAGCCCTCTCTAAGCATTTAACAGAGTCAGCCTATTGCCCCCAACAATCTGGGTCCCCATTTTACCCACCTCAGAAGGATGGAAGGCTGAGCCAATTTTCAGCCTAGTGAGATTTGAACTGCTGAACTGCAGCTAGTAGTCAGCTGAAGTAGCCTGCAGTACTGCACTCTAACCATTGCGCCACCTTGGCTCTGAATGGAATGGAATGAATAGAAGAGAAGAGAAGAGACTAGACTAGACTAGACTAGACTAGACTAGACTAGACTAGACTAGACTAGACTAGACTAGAATAGAATAGAATAGAATAGAATAGAATAGAATAGAATAGAATAATAGACTAGACTAGACTTATGTATTGGCCAAGTGTGATCGGACACACAAGGAATTTGTCTTCGGTGCATAAACTCGTAGTGTATATCAAAGCTGTAAGTGACTATTATAATCATGATCATAGTCATCATAAATACATCCATCATGAATCATAAGATGCCACACTTAGGGATAGTCATGGGATGCTAAATAAGCAATCAAAATCAAATATAAATCATAAAGATACAAGGAACAAGGTTCTAGTCATAAGTAGAAAAGCAGAAAGGTAACAGGAAGGGTTATAATAAGGAAATTTCCTGACAGTGGTAATGATTAATCAGTGGAATGGCTTGCCCTCTGGAGCTATGGGTGCTCCATCACTGACAGTTTTCAAGAAAAGATTGGACAGCTATCTGGTCCACAATGGAATAAGGACTCCTGCCTTGGGCTCCTGGAGGTTGGACTAGAAGACCTTTAAGGTCCTTTCCAGCCCTGTGATTCTACCTATGTCTTTCCGAGCTTCCCAAAGAAAATGCGGAACACATATTGGGACATCTGGCCACTGTAAACAGAAGTAAATAACAATGGTCCCGTTCACCTTGTCACGGAGAAGTTAAAAGACATTACAATTGCGCATCTCTGCCTCGCTTCCGACACATTGCCATTGTCAAGTGCTCCTCTTTATCACGGGAATTACCATGTTTGAAATACCACCGCAGACTTGGGAGGAAATATATTAGCAGCGCGCTGGCATGTTTGGGAGTTTCAGGAGAACACGTCCATATATCTTGAAACATCTGGCATCTTCCGGTGATAGCATGGAGGCATTTTTGGCAGGGGGCAAATAGTACATTTTCTCCGAGAGTATCTCCGTAAAGCTCATTCAGTTTGCACGCTTTTCTGAGTGCAGACAAAGGACAGACATGTCCCTTGTGGAATGCAAAAGCTTGCCGTGTGTTAATTAATTTGTCACAGATAGAGATTCCATTTTGCTGGAGCTACGCACCAGCCAATTTATTTAGATATCATAAAACACACTCTGGTTTCTTCTACTCTGAATCTTCATTAGGTGTAGTCTGGGGACGTGGGTGAATTTTAATGGGGAATTGATGGCTGGAATTTAGGAGTTGGCTACGGAGAATTCATAACATGTACCGAGGGAAGAAATACTTGCGAAGTACAGAATCGGGTGTCGGTTAGATTGCAGAGAAAATTATTTAAAAAAAATACCAGGTGAGCGTTCTAGGATTTATACCAAAGGAATAGAAGTTGTAAATTCAACTGAACTTGTAAAGTAAACAGCTTTGGGGGTGATTGAAAGAAAGTCCATTATCCAAAAATGTGTCGCCATCGTTCCATGGGAAAGACCTTGCAGATGGTCTATATAACAGGGGTCTGCAACCTTAAACACTCATAGAGCCATTTGGACCCGTTTCCCACAGAAAAGAAAACATCGGGAGCCACAAAACCTGGGTGGGCGTGGCCAACTCGATATCACTCACTTCCACCAGTCACATGACACTCCCCTAGCCACGCCTACCCAGCTGGTCATTAGGGCAGAGAACCAGTTGTTAAAAAACACCGGGAATCACAAACCCCTTTTGACATCTCTCTCTCTCCCCTCCCTCCCTCTCTGTATCTCTCTATGTCTCTCTCACCCTCTCTCTGTATCTCTTTATCTCTGCCCCAGCCACTTCTCCATCCCCCATTGTCGCCCTTACCTTCTCAGGCCAGGTGAGGAGTGACTGGGAGGGAAGAGTGAGGGGCGGGGCCAGCCAGTGGTGGGATCACCCGACAGGGAGCCACAACAGAGGGCCCAAAGAGCTGCAGGTTGCTGACCCCTGGTCTATAACAAATGGCCAGGGCCATCTGGGAGTGATGTGCGGACTCTGGAGCCTCCAAAGGCCGACAGTAGTGAGGCAGAGGAACAGGAGGAGCCTGTTCCTAATGCATGCATGAGAAGAGCTGCCAGAAGGCAAGAGCAGCTAAAGCGAAGAGGATGACTCGGGAGTATGGCCAAGAGATGATTGGCCCTCTCATAAGGCTTAAAAGACTGGCAATGGCGTTTGGGTTCTTTGCCGGAAAACAACGTTGATAGTTTGTCTTGTTGCATTTGTTTCTTGTCGGCGTCTTCTACTTTTGAACTTTTGCCAAGAAAAGCCTTTGGCAGTTTGCCTAATTAGACCAAGGTTGGTAATAAGACTGAAGAATTGTGTTATGAAGAATTTGCTTTGATTTAGTTTAGACAATGCTGAGAATGAGTTAATTTTTAATTCATAGATTAACTTTAATCTAATAAAGTTTGTTTTTGAACTGACTGAGTTTACTACTACCTACTTGGGCCTGGGTCACAACAGTTTGTTCTTTTCTTTTCTTAATCCAATCTTCCCCTTTTGCCACCTACATTAATCTAGTGTTGTTGTTGTTTCAGAAGGAAGGGAAGTGAGATGTGCAAGGTTTTTTTTTTAAAAAATTATTATATTAAGCATGTTTCAGAGTTTACAGCAATCCTGGGACCCCCTGTGGTTTACCACATCAAGTGAAACATCAGTTTCAAAGTTTCCAGCTGAGCTTCTGAGTACTGGTTGCCAAGACTTTCTCCGAACCAAGTTCTTTGCAGGACTAACTAATGCGTTGCCTGCAGTGCCGAACGGTTGGTTGTCTAGGTTGGATCTGCTTCCAAAAATTAACATTATTTAGCTTTTTGCACATGGATAAAAAAAACAACCCCTTCACTTATGCACTGATAATATGTCAAGGGCTTTGTGCGTGTTCTTTCTGGCCAAATTCACCGATACAATTTGATTATGAAAATCTGTTGCATAAGATTACAGGAGGAACAAAAAATAATAATTAATAATTAAACCACCTGATATATTATGAGCTCAGTTAATATGGCAAAGGATGGTCAATGTAAACGACACGTAAGCATTGGGATTCATCCCAGAATGCTTCAGGCTCACTCTGTTTGGTTCTGATAAGCTTCAGAAGGCCTCAAGCTTGCAGAAGTTTGCATAAACATATCAAAAGCCCCAGATTCAGAAAGATTGCAGGAGGTCTCCAATTTGTTTTAAGCCACTCTAGGAATATAGCAAGAAGAAGAAGAAGAAGAAGAAGAAGAAGAAGAAGAAGAAGAGGAGGAGGAGGAGGAGGAGGAGGAGAGGAGGAGGAGGAGGAGGAGGAGGAGGAGGAGGAGGAGGAAAGCAATTTATTATTTATTATTCACCGGTTATGTTGGTGGGTATAGCCTTAGAGAACTACTTGGAAAATAGAAGTTTTCTTTCTTTCTTTCTTTCTTTCTTTCTTTCTTTCTTTCTTTCTTTCTTTCTTTCTTTCTTTCTTTCTTTCTTTCTTTCTTCCCTCCCTCCCTCCCTCTCCCTCTCTCCTCCCTTCTTTTCTTTTCTTTCTTTTTTCTTTCCCTTCCTTCCTTCCTTCCTTCCTTCCTTCCTTCCTTCCTTCCTTCCTTCCTCCTCCTCCTCCTCCTCCTCCTCCTCCTCCTCCTCCTCCTCCTCCTCCTCCTCCTCCTCCTCCTGTTATAGGAATCCGGACTCAGAGGAATATCTTTAAATATTGCAATATTCAGTCTTTTCCAATCATTTGCATTTCAGATTTGGGTCAAATGATTGTTCGCTTTTCCATCCAAGAGTTTTCTGCTGAAACTGCCTACCTGTGCCTCCTCTGGTTTCACCTACAAGGTAACCTTCTACCACCTGATGTTCCCCCAGATAGATGTCTTCCACTTCAACTCCTAGCATTTCCAGCCTGTGTGCCAGGAGACCTGTCCAATATATTCATAGGCCACCCGGTTGGGGAAGACCGATTCGTGGGGCTTCTAATTCAGGATAACAAGTATTTTGCATGGCAGAATGAAAAAAAGTACCTTTTTCTGATGTGTGCAATCAGGTGGCATTTATTGATTCTATAAAACCGTGTTTGCTCTTTTTTTCTCCTGTAATTAATTAATTAACCAGTCAGCTAAAACAGCAAAGGTGCTTTACTTGAAAAATCAATGCAGTTTAAGAAAATGGAGGAAAATGGGCAGAAATGGACCAAGCTGAATCAACAAAAGTATGGCCACGTGGTGTTCATAAATATCCATTGAAAAACCACCGTAATAAAATTACAAAGGTTGTATTTCCTGGACCAGCCTTTCTTCTGCATCTCTTAAATCTGTCTACGTTTGTACTCCAAAATCTCCTCTTGTGAATATCAGCTTTACAAATAATCCATATGGCTTTCTTTTGTGGGTCCTTGATGCTCTCAACAACAGCTCAGTTGTTTTCTTGAAGACATTTCATGACCCAACTAGGTAACATTATCAGTGCTAGAAAAGAGTGGGGTTCATTCTCTCTGACAACTACCAGCTCAGGCAAAGTAAGTAACAGCAAACAAGAGGTTAATCAAGGACTCGCCAAGAAGAAAACAAAACTCCCACCAACACTGACAGGGCAAGCCATTCCAGAGAAAAATCCTCACTCTTTTTTAGCACTGATGATGTTACCTAGTTGGGTCATCAAACATCTTCAAGAAAACAACCAAGCACAGAGAGCACCAAGGACCCCACAGTCCAACTCCCAGCTACAAATATTCTTTTCTCTTGACTTTTGTTTTGTTTTTTTAAAAAAAGGACTGTGTGACTTTTGGGCAAAGAAACTTCATCAGCGGCCCTTTCCCCACCCGCTCATTTAATTTTCACGACAGGTCAAATTTTTTAAAAAGATATCCATCGGGTTATATTTCTCTTCCCTAAGACAGCAGTTAATGAAAACATTTGCGTTGGAAAACCCACCTACAAAACAGAAGGTAGTTTGCAAATTAAACATCGATTCGCAATGTTTCCGCAGCACGACCGAGTCGCCACCATCCTGCCCCCCGTGTCGCACTTTAGGCCTGCGAGAAATTGGCAGCAAACCTCCCTTTCAGAATGGATGAATATTTAACAGTGGGAAAGTTCAGGGCTTCATCAATATGCAGATTCACATCTGAGTAGCCTTCAGTTCAAATGCTCTTCAGTTGTTGTTGTTTTTTAATGTGCGGTCGAGAAAAATCACTGGAAATATTAACCTTTAGGGAATTTGATGCCTAATATGTGACAATATTTTTGCTCAAAATAAATTAATCAGTGATTAGCAAAAATGCATTTTCTGATGGTAAAAGGTCCAAGCAAAACCACGTTTTATGCAAAGGACTTAATTTTGTTCCAAGGCTCATCTTAACTTCCCCCTCCCACCCTCTTTCTGTCCTTCCTCTTACTTTTTAAAATCCTCTTCCCTATCTTCCTCAAGAGTCGAGGTGGCGCAGTGGTTAGAGTACAGCACTGCAGCTACTTCAGCTGACTGCTAGCTGCAGTTTGGCAGTTCAAATCTCACCAGCTCAAGGTTGACTCAACCTTCCATCCTCCCGAGGTGGGTAAAATGAGGATCCAGATTTTTGGGGGCAAAATACTGTAAACTGCTGTAAAAAGCACTATGAAGTGGTATATAAGAAGTGCTATTGTTATTGCTATTTTAACCCCCTTTTATTTTACTATTTATTTATTTATTTTGTCGAGTACATATTAAATAATATATATAAGTATAAGCATGAATTGAATACATAAAATGAATACAATTAAATGGAACATTAGGACATGGACGGAAGGCATGCTGGTGCACTTATGCACGCCCCTTACAGACCTCTTAGGAATGGGGTGTGGTCAGCAATAGAGTCTAAGGTTAAAATTTGGGGGGTTTGGGGATGAAACCACAGAGTCAGGTAGTGCATTCCAGGCATTAACAATGTTACTGAAGTCATATTTTCCGCAATCCAGTTTGGAGCAGTTCACTTTAAGTTTGTATCTATTGTGTGCCCGTGTATTGTTGTGGTTGAAGCTGAAGTAGCCATTGACAGGAAGGACATTGTAGCAGCTTATTTTATGAGCTATGCTCAGGTCATACCGAAGGCGGCGTAGTTCTAAATTTTCTAAACCCAGAATTTCAAGTCTGGTAGCATAAAGTATTTTGTTGCAAGCAGAGGAGTGGAGGACTCTTCTTGTGAAATATTTCTGGACACGTTCAATTGTATTAATGTCCGATATTATTATTATTATTATTATTTATTATATTTGTATACCGCCCATCTCCCGAAGGACTCAGGGCGGTTCACAGACAAAAAACAACAGAAAACATATAATAGATAAAAAACAGCTAAAGAATAGATAGTTAAATTCAATCGATGCTCTAACTTTTAAATACAAATTTAAAACCTCATTTAAACCCCCTTTTTAAAAAAATCCAATTTAAAACTATATTCAGGCTAGTCCTGCTCTTCGAAACAGCAACGTCTTCAGCTCGCGGCGGAAGGACTTGAGATCGGGGAGTTGACGAAGCCCCAGAGGGAGCTCGTTCCAGAGGGTAGGGGCCCCCACAGAGAAGGCCCTCCCCCTAGAGGTCGCCAGCCGACATTGTTTAGCTGACGGTATCCGGAGGAGGCCCTCTCTGTGAGAGCGCACTGGTCGGTGAGAGGCTAATGGTGGCAGTAGGCGGTCCCGTAAATATCCCGGCCCTAGGCCATGGAGCGTTTTAAAGGTGATGACAAGTACCTTAAAGTGAACCCGGAAGACCACTGGGAGCCAGTGCAGATTACGCAGGAGGGGTGTTACATGGGAGCCAAAAGGTGCTCCCTCTATCACCCGCGCAGCCGCATTCTGGACCAGTTGGAGTCTCCGGGCACACTTCAAGGGGAGCCCCATGTAGAGAGCATTACAGTAGTCCAGGCGGGATGTAACAAGGGCATGAGCGACTGTGCATAAGGAAGCCCGATCCAGAAAGGCGTAACTGGCGTATCAGGCGAACCTGATGAAAAGCTCCCTGGTGACGGCTATCATATGATCTTCTAAAGACAGCCGTGCATCCAGGAGGCGCCCAGATTACGAGCCCTTTCCGTGGGGCCAATAGTTCGCCCCAATGGTCAGTGATGGAATTAGCTGACTGTGCAGACGCCGGCATCCACAGCCACTCGGTCTTGGTGGGATTGAGTCTGAGTCTGTTCCTCCCCATCCAGACCCGTACGGCCTCCAGGCACTGGGACATCACTTCAACAGCCTCGTTGGGGTGGTTAGGGGTGGAAATATAGAGCTGAGTATCATCAGCGTATAGATGACAACTCACCCCAAGACCACGGATGATCTCACCCAGCGGCTTCATATAGATGTTGAAGAGAAGAGGCGAGAGAACCAACCCTTGCGGCACCCCACATAAGAGGCGCCTTGGGGTCGATCTCTGTCCCCCCGTCAACACCGTCTGCGACCGGTCGGAGAGGTAGGAGGAGAACCACCGATGAACAGTGCCCCTCACTCCAAGTCCGTCGAGTCGGCGCAGCAGGATACCATGATCGATGGTATCAAAAGCCACTGAGAGATCTAAGAGGACCAAGACAGAGGAACAACCTCTGTCCCGAGCCCTCAAGAGATCATCAACCAGCGCGACCAAGGCTGTTTCCGTGCTGTGACCAGGCCGGAAACCGGACTGGAATGGATCAAGATAGACAGTTTCATCCAGGTACTGGGGCAACTGTCGTGCAACCACACTCTCGACAACCTTTGCCAAAAAGCGAAGGTTGGAGACAGGACGATAATTTGCTAAACTAGCTGGGTCAAGGAAGGCTTCTTGAGGAGGGCCTCACCACCGCCTCTTTCAAGGCGGCAGGAAAACACCTCCATCAAAGAAGCGTTCACGATTTTCTGGAGCCAGCCTCGTGTCACCTCCCGGTGGCCAATACCAACCAGGAGGGACACGGGTCCAATAAACATGTGGTCGCATTCAATCTCCCCATTAACCTGTCCATGTCCTCAGGGATCACAGGATCAAACTCATCCCAGATAATAACATCAAGACCTGCCTCCCCCACCCCGTCCGGATCCACCCAGTCTGTGTCCAACCCTTCCCGAATCTGAGCGATTTTATCAAACAGATATTGTCCAAATTCCTCAGCTCGACCCTTTAAGGGATCCTCTACCGCTCCCTGATGGAGGAGCGAGCGGGTCACCCTAAACAGGGCGGCTGGGCGGTTATCTGCTGATGCAATGAGGTTGGAAAAATACTCCCGTTTTGCCAGCCTCATCGCCACTAGATAGGTCTGAATTTGAGACCTAACTAGTGTCCGGTCAGATTCGGATCGGCTGGCCCTCCAGATACTCTCTAGGCGTCTTTTCCGGCGCTTCATCTCCCTCAGCCCCTCAGAGTACCAAGGGGCTAAATATGCAGTGCGAGTTCCAGACAGTTGAGCTGTATTCGAGAATTGGTCTAGCAAATGTTTTGTATGCTCTGGTTAGTAGTGTAATATTACCGGAGAAGAAGCTACGCAAGATTCGGTTTACAACTCTTAATGCCTTTTTGGCATTAATCCCCAAAACTATAAGTACCACTTACAACCACAATGGAGCACAACATTTACATTGTTAAGTGAGAAAGTTTTTAAGTGAGTCATAGTTGATGAGTGTATCACTGCAGTTGTTAAATTAGTAACACGGTTGTTAATCGAATCTGGTTTCCCTGTGGGCTTTGCTGATCAGAAAGTCACAAAAGGGGATCAAATGGCCCCAGGACATTGCAACTGTCACAAATATGATTCAGATTTCAAGCCTCTGGTGGCTCAGACTGCTAAGACAGTCTGTTATTAACACAGCTGCTTGCAATTACTGCAGGTTCTAGTCCCACCAGGCCCAAGGTTGACTCAGCCTTCCATCCTTTATAAGGGAGGTAAAATGAGGACCCAGATTGTTGGGGGCAATAAGTTGACTTTGTATATAATATCCAAATGGATGAAGACTATTGCTTAACACTAAGCCGTCCTGAGTCTTCGGAGAAGGGCGGGATATAAATGCAAATAAAAATAAATAAATAAATAAATAAATAAATAAATAAATAAATAAATAAATAAAGCATCTGAATATAAATCACGAGACCACGGGGATGCCACAGCGGTCATAAGTGTGAAATATGTTACTTTTCATAGTGCTGTTCTAACTTTGAAGAGTTACTAAATGAACCATTGTAAGTCAAGGACAGATAGAATAGAATAGAATAGAATTTTTTTTTTTATTGGCCAAATGTGATTGGACACACAAGGAATTTGTCTTGGTGCCTATGCTCTCAGTGTACATAAAAGAAAAGATACGTTCATCAAGGTACAACATTTACAACACAATTGATGGTCAATATATCAATATAAATATAAATCATAGCACGCTGTTCTTTAAAACAAAATAGTTGCAAATGAGTAGAAAGGCAGTCAATTCTTCACCATTTTCAATTTCCTGCCTGCATCCTCGCTTGTCAATTTTTTTTTTTTTTTAAAAATCAAATCATATCCCTGACATTTTCTCTGTCGTCCTGGAAGGAAATTGGCTGCCATGTGTAACTTTTTAAATATAGAGTTTAATTGTTTGCCTTTAGGTAGATACACAAGTCATAGCAGCCCAGGGAACTCTGGCAAGGATTGTACGACAGTCGGTCTTCCTTCCGCACTGAAGAAATGTCTTCGAGACTTTTCACCGCAGCCAGTCTTTTGATGAACGCTTATTCAGACAGATTAACAGAGTTGGAAGGGACCTTGTAGGTCATCAAGTCCAACCCCCTGCCCAAGAAGGAGACTCTACAACCTACACCATTTCTGACAAATGGCAATCCAATCTCTTCTTGAAAGCCTCCAGTGATGAAGCTCCCACAACTTCCGAAGGCAACTTCTGTTCCACTGGTTGATCATTCTCATTGTCAGAAAATGTCTCCTTATTTCTAGGTTGAATCTCTCCTTGTTCAGTTTCCATCTATTATTCTTTGTCTGGCCTTCGGGTGGTTTGGAGCATATCTTAACCCCCGCTGCTCTACGGCAGCCCCTCAAATATTGGAAGGCTGGTATCCTGTCTCCCCTGGTCCTTCTCTTCACCAGACTAGCCATGCCCGGTTCCTGCAACCGTTCTTCGTATGTTTTAGCCTCCAATCCCCTCATCATCCTGGTTGCTCTTCTCTGCACTCTTTCTAGAGTGACAACATCTTTTTTATAGTGTGGTGACCAAAACTGGATGCAGTACTCTAGGTGTGGTCTTACTAAGCCTTTTTAGAATGGTATTAGTACCTCCCTTGATCTTGATTGTATCCCTCTGTTAATGCAGCTAAGGATTGCATTGGCTTGTTATTTGTTTAACAATATTGGTTGACCGCCTCAATCATTCGACATATATAACTGGTGTATTGCTCTCCATTTAATTTAATTTTAAATGGAGGAGAAAAACTCAGCAAGAGATTTCATTGAAAGTAAATCAATAACTGTAGGTCGATGGGGAATTTTACTGCAATACTTTGGGTGGCGACCTAAACCTAGTTTAGTCTTTGAAACAGCTGTTACAGTTTGGAAATAATAGCTGTTGTTGAGAACCCTTGGAGCTAAAGTCCACGTTTTTGGTAGGTGTCCAAAACTGGTCACGTTTACTTCAAAAAGTATTCCCCATTTTTCTTGCCTCTCACTGTTTCGTTACGATTGTTTGCTTTGTAGGATTAATATTTTCCCCACGCTTGATCGAAATGTCACTGCTGATTAAATTCTCTTTCCACTAGTCAGAACTTGATACGGATTAGATGTCCTGCCCCTGTCCTTACCATAACGAGGACGTTGACATCACAGTAGGAAGACAATCTTACCATCTTCTAGCTCATGGTGTTGAGAACGTTCCTTTTAATTCTTTTATCAGTGGGAGGGGCTGTTTTTATGCTGAATTTAGCCATCAAAGACATGTCGGGCTGGCATACGGTTGTGATTTTTGTCAAGCTTTAATGCATTTTCACGCCAATTTTCATGGTAGGGCCCCCCCAAATGCATTTGGAATGGCCTGAACGTTTTTTTTCCTTCTTTCCAAAACCTATTTTTCGGGTCCAAGAAGGCCTCGACTTGCGACCACAATTGAGCCCAATATTTATGCTGCTGAGTGAGAAATGCGTCAAGCGAGTTTTGCCCTTTTGCGTGACTTTTCTGGCCACAGCTGTTAAATGAATCAAGGCAGCTGTTAAGTTAGTGACATGGTTGTTAAGCGAATCTGGCTTCCCCATGGACGTTGCTGGTCAGAAGGTCACAAAAGGGGATCACATGACTCCAAGTCACTGCAACCATCCTAAATATGAGCCAGTTGCCAAGCGTCTGAATTTTGGTCGCATGACCTTGGGGATGCTGCAATGTGTCAACTCGCAAAGCATCCCTGACCCGCTCTTGAGTTGCCATAGGCAAGTGGGATGGGAAACCAATGGAGCAGCACTGCAGCTAAAGATGGGAGCACATTCTAGACATACCTTTCTCAAGGCTGTCTCCCAGGGTTACCCAGAGCAGCCGGAGGGGAGTGATCTCTACAACCCGCGAAATTGCTCCGTTGGCGAATGTGACTGATGACACACCCTGGGGGGAGGGGGGAAACAGGGTCATGATTGGGGCTGTAAATTATGTTGGGTCAGAGCTGGCTCCATTGGGAAGGTGCCGACATGAAGCTCCTAATAAATAACTGGCTTTCTTTTGAAGCTTGGCTAGAGGCTCATAATTTAATTAGTGCAACTTTCGGAACCCTGACAGCATGGTCATAAATGTGAAAAATGGTCATAAGTAACTTTTTTCAGTACTATTGCAACTTCGAACAGTCACTAAATGAAATGTTGTAAGTCAAGGACTACCTGCGTTTGTAATGCAACATTCTTTAACCAAATTTTCAAAAGGTGACCCCTTCAAGAGAACTCTGTAAATTATTTAGTGCAAATATGGTAATAACAGTAACAAAAACAATGTTAATACCACTTCATAATGCCTTGGTAAGGACAAACTTGGAATATTGCATTCAGTTTTGGTTGCCACGATGTAAAAAGGATATTGAGACTCTAGAAAGCATGCAGAGAAGAGCCACAAAGATGATTAGGGGACTGGAGGCTAAAACGTATGAAGAACGGTTGCAGGAACCGGGTATGTCTAGTTTAATGAAAAGGAGGACTAGGGGAGACATGATAGCAGTGTTCCAATATCTCAGGGGTTGCCACAAAGAAGAGGGAGTCAAACTATTCTCCAAAGCACCTGAGGGTAGAACAAGAAGCAATGGGTGGAAACTAATCAAGGAAGAGAAGCAACTTAGAACTAAGGAGAAATTTTCTGACAGTTAGAACAATCAATAAGTGGAACAACTTGCCTGCAGAAGTTGTGAATGCTCCAGCACTGGAAATTTTAAAGAAGATGTTGGATAACCATTTGTATGAAGTGGTGTAGGGTTTTGTGCCTGGGCAGGGGGTTGGACTAGAAGACCTCCAAGGTCCCTTCCAACTCTGTTATTATTATTATAATATCAATTCTGTTAAATCACCAGATTCTTGCATTGCTTCACAAGGCACATTCTCTCCTGCCCAATATATAGGTTTTCCTTAAATAGTTTTTCTGCGTATGTCGTATGTTAACAATTGTAATTTCCTTTTGAAAAGTAGAAGTTTTTTTAAAATGCTAAAGCAACAATAAAAAATAGCTTTTCCCCCCTTTGACATTTTGCCACCGGCAATGCTGGTTAATTGTGTAAAGAAAACTGCAGTACTTTAAGAATATGAATCATACATCGAAATGCTAGAAGTACGTTGCTCACGAAGGAACACAAAGCTATCGCTCATTGCTAGATACTCATTTATGTGATCGGATTAACGAAAAAAGAGTTAATTATGGCAGTTCGCCAATGGACCATCAATTTATCTAATCTTAGATAGAACCCTACAATTTTTTTTAAAAAAAATGAAGGCATCAAAATAGTTTACAGTTGGGTGGATGAACAGCTGTGTCAAAATTCAATGAATAAGTCTAAGGACTTAGACATTGATTCAATGACTTTTGTAGCTGGAATGATAATCTAAAATATTGTGTGAAACATCTCCAGATGATGATGCTACTCTTGGAGATAAATCTATAGCAGAGTTCCTTGAATGTTTTTCTCGGAGGACCCCTTCCTATTTTAAAAAATTATAAAGGACCCCAAAACAATTGTTTGGTGGGATTATTATTATTATGGATTACTTTTCAGCAAAGGTTGGCAAATAATTTTGATTTTGAAGAACCCCGAGAGGTTCTCTGGGGGATTCTAGGACCACACTTGAAGAAACATTGCCCTTTAGGAGATTATTTGCATTACACTCTTGTTTATTTCAGTTTGCGCATTTTCCAGTTGGCTGGGAGCTCCCATTTTTGCACATTCCACTGGCTTATTTATGGAATAAAGCTGTTTAAAAATAAATACATTTACTTTGGAATTACTTCATGTTTCTTCTCCCCCACCACAGGTGCTGTAATTAACATATTCATCTGCAACAAAGAGAAATGTTTCTTCTATTTATCCTTTCATAATTTATGTTTCACCTATGTTTCATGTATTTCACTCTAAACTGGGCTCTGTTATGTAGTTTTGAGGATTTTTCTTCCCAACATCGTTCATCAAAGCTTTTGGGTTTTTTTAGCAGCGTTTTTTTTTAAAAAAAATTTCTTAGACATTTTTATCTGGAGCAGAATAATGTGCTTTTCTGGTTTATGTCTCAGGTGCCTTCATCTTTTTAGTCCTCTGATTTTAATCGACTGATGAAGTGCCATCATTTCAGTGTTGACTCTTAATGACTACATCGATAGCTTTTCTCCAGAAAGTGTCTCTCCAGTCTAGTCCTTCAGGTGTTTCAAGGATGCACCATTGCCTCCATAACTGAGATCCTGGTTGTCTTCTTCGCTTCCTCCCCACCTCCTACCCTTTCCTAGAGTTAGATATCTTCATAATATGCCCAAAGTATGACAATTTGAACCCGGTCATTTGTGCCTCAAGTATCAACTGTGGATTGATTTGTTCTACAATCCATTTGTTTGTTCTCAGAAGTCTCCTTTAAAACAGATGTTCAAAAGCATCAATATTCTTTCTTCTGCTGTTTCAAAGGCCATTTTGCTTCTGTAGAGCATCAAAGGGAAAATCACTTTCTACTTCACTAATCCTGATAGGAAACAGCTGCAACTGTGAATAGGGGCATTATTATTAATAGGAAGGACATATTTTTGGTGGTCTCTAGACCCACACAAAATTCAGCAGCCAACCACCACAAGAGGTTAAGAGCCATGGTGGTGCAGTGGTTGGAATGCTATATTGCAGGCTAATTCTGCCAACTGCCAGTGGTTCGATCCTCACCAGGCTCAAGGTTGACTCAGCCTTCCATCCTTCTGAGGTGGGTAAAATGAAGACCCAGATTGTTGGGGGCAATGGGCTGACTCTGTAAACTGCTTAGAAAGGGCTGTAAAGCACTGTGAAGCAGCATATAAGTCTAAGTGCTATTGCTATTAATTCTTATAGGATAAGCTAAGGTAGAGACATCTCCTTGGTAAGACAATCTTACAGTCCCTTAAGCTAGCAAAATAATAATAACAAATCAACTTTGAGTACTTTCGCAGTTGAAGACAGAATTTCTCTTTGGTTAGATACTAGTGTAGTGGGAAGGGGAAAAGCATTCCCCCCCCCCGAGTCTTCTTAGAAATCCATTTAGAAACATTTTCTTCAAAGATTTAATCAAAATGTTTCCAAAACGTTCCTCTGAACCCATTCTTTTACAGATCTATGCATATATTTGCCAGCATTATCCTTTCCTTCCCCTTCAAGATGTACATTTATTTTGTTCTTTGCTTACTTACTTGAGGTTCAGTGCTTCTGGAGCGCCAGCTAATTAAGATTTTAGGGAAATTAATCTTCAAGTAACACTAGGAGGTGGGAAGTTAATTTTTTTCCTATTCCAAGTTTTTCTACAAGCCTCAGAATTATTTGTGAACTCTCCCAGCGCCTTTGAAGAACTTCATCAGAGCCATTTGCAAGGAGGTGGGGAATTTGAGAGGGGAAAGTAGGTAAGATAAAGGCAAAAAATATCTTCACTTGATACCCATTGCACTGGAACAATATTTTGCTTCCTCCCCTCCTTCTGAATTTGAAATGCTGAAGCTATTGGAAAGTGTCACAGTAAATCTATACTGGGTTTTTGTGCTTGTTCAGCCTCTTCTCCGATAATATTACAATTTTGGAAGGAGCTAATTTATTTATTGAGTTTTCTCTGCGCCAGAATCTTGACAGAGAAGGGGTGGTTCGCCTCGAGGCTTTGATTCTTTTATTGCTATTTATTATTTGCACTAAATTTATTACAGACCTCCGCTCAAACAGAATTTGGGTAGCTGTAATAAATTTAATGACATTATAAATAAATACAAATAATAAAGACGGACGCTCCGCTGCGCCTTCTCCAAATGATGAAATCTCAAAAGCTGAAAAATACGCAGGATCTGGGTATTCTTGGGGACTAGGAAGACCTTCTCCAATGCCATCATTCTGGTGTCCATTAGAAGAAAAATGGGCATTAAAGGGTCCAATAGAAAAGAACTGGTGAAAAATATGATTTCTAGTTAGAATAATCTTTCCTCGAAAAATCCTTTTACATATGTACTCTAAGCATTGCTTTTAAGTTTGTTCAAAATTCTTAGGAGCCTTTTTTCAGTGATTAGTCTTTGATTCTTAATGCAAGACATTTGTTTCCAGTCTTCTGATCCTTCTGAATATGAAAGATGTTGAATATGAAAGATGTGAGACTCTGGAAAGAGTGCAGAGAAGAGCAACAAAGACGATTAGAGAGCTGGAGGCTAAAACATATGAAGAATGGTTGCAGGAACTGGGTTTGTCTAGTGAAAAGAAGGACCAGGATTGATGTGATAGCAGTCTTTCAATATTTAAGGGGCTGCCACAGAGAAGAGGGAGGTCAGCCTATTCCCCAAACTAGCTGAAGGCAGGATCAATGGATGGAAATTAATCAAGGAGAGAAGCAACCTAGAGCTAAGGAGATATTTCCTGGTAGTGAGAGCAATTAACCAGTGGACTAACTTGACTTCAGAAGTTGTGGCTGTTCCAATGCTGGATATTTTTAAGAAGAGATTGGACAACCGTTTGTCTGAAATGTTATAGGGTTGAGCAGGGAGATGGACGAGAAGACCTGCAAGGTCCCTTCCAGCTCTGTTATTCTGTTATTAATGTTCTTCTAAAAGCAAAATAAATAAATAAAATAAAAATATTCTCTTGTTCCAAAAGCTCCATATGGACTCCAGGGCTCCAAAATACTTTGAACCAGGATCTCCCATCGATTTCAATGGTAGACGACATTCCAGGTGGAAGGTTCTATCAATTAAGCCAGACAGAAAAAGTTAATGGCAAAGACCCCAAAATGCATTTATGAAATCTGCACTCATCAAGATTCTTTCACTGGGGACAGCTGGATCACTCTCTGAGAAGCGGCTGGTCTCCATGGACGCCAATGTGTGAATTGCTTCCCTCCCAGCTTCTTTCGCCCCCTTTCTATAAATAGAAATGCTTCAAAAGTGTAACATTTGTGAATTCGGAAATGAAATGACCCATTCGGCACCTTCCCAACTAATGTGTGGATTCAAACTTAATTATACAGCAGTTTTCACACTTCCTTCATCATCTGATTCAATTCTTGTCTTTTGAAAAAAAAAATCAATATGCATTCAATCGAGTTAACGTGCCCTTTTTGCGAGAAAATGCATTTTGAAATACGCCTCTAAGTTTTGAGTGTGGACCAAAAGAAAAGAAAGAAAAAGCAAATTCGTTCAGAGGTAAGACCAGTAGAATTATAGACAAATATTTCCCAAAGTACTAAGCCTAGACCAGTGGTGAAATGTAAAATTTGTTATTACTGGTTCTCTGGGCGTGGTGACTGGGTAGGAGTGGCCAACTTTTTTTTACTTTTAAAAGCATTTTTTCTACAAAAAATTACTTTTAAAAGCATTTTTTTTGCCTTTAAAAGAAAAAAAAGCCTCTGATGATCAGGCACCTCAGCTGCGATTGTCAGAGGAGCCTGACAATCTCAAGGTTGGAGACTCCTGCCTTATGTCACTGATTATGGTGAGGGTAGAATTAAATGAGGGACGTGACATCCCACCTCATGTTTTCATTTATAGCTAGAAAATGCTAGCTATTATGGCTAGAAGATGTTGTGGAAATGTCTATCGGGAGTCTATCTTCTTAGCATTTTGCCAGTATTTTGAAAATTATTTGAGTCTCTTTCTTGGAAATGAAGTGGCCGTGAAGCAATCTTTCTAACATGATATTTCACGTCTTTTTGGATGCGGTGTGTCTGCGTTATGAACGTGGAGGGAACGCTGAAGGCCACTCCATCTAGGAACTTCTGAAACAAGGGTTCAAAAATGCGAAATCAAACCTGACAGTCAGAAGACTGCCTGCCACAGTTTCAAAGAAATAAATAACTTGTCAGGCAGACAGCGGAAGACCTAAGCATATCCATTTCTGTTTGCTGGCTGACAAAATCCAAACCCTTGTAAAATTACCCGGTCTTCACAATGGCCTTGATGGAGTTATAAGCATCTCCTTGAGCGAAAACCTATTTGTTTGGAAGTGAAGTGTGTGGAACATTAGGAGTTTCCCATCGTGTATTATTTCTACCTTCCACAGAAATGGTGGCACTTCCATTTAAGTTTGTATGCGTTTGACTACTAAGAGGAAATAAAGGAGAATATTTGTAGCTCAGGATTGGAATGAGAAGACCTTGGTACTCGCTGAACTTGCTGGTTTTCTTGCCGATGTTTCATTACTCAAACTCGGTAACAACTAGCACCTGATGTGTTATCTAGTTTGGGTAATGAAATGTCTACAAGAAAACAACCAAGTTCAGAGAGAACCAAGGATCCCTTCAAAAGCTCCTCCCCATCCTTAAAAATTGCTAACTAGAGCATGAGATGCAGTGGTTTACTAACAGTTCTGTGGGTGTGGCTTGGTGTGCATGGCAGGGGAAAATGGAGATGTAAAATCTCCATTCCCTCTCCGATCCTGGAGAAGGTTACTACAAAATCCCCATTTCCTCCCAATCAATTGGGACCTGGGAGGCAGAGAATAGATGGGGCTGGGCCAGTCAGAATTTTTACTACCGGTTCTCCGAACTACTCAAAATTTCCACTACCGGTTCTCCAGAACTGGTCAGAACCTGCTGAAATCCACTTCTGATGATTCATGGGTGCAGAAACACAACTGAAATGCTGAGATAAATATACTAGAATATTGTAACAGGAAGCTGCCCATCAAATACATCTTCTTTCGTCTTTGCCAACTTTATCAAAATGTGTTAACTTCAAAGGCTCATCAATCCTCTTAAAAGTGTTCTTCAGAGCTTAGTTTTCACCATCTGGGCAGGAGGTGTTCAAAGCTGGGATGTGCTGCAAATTTTGGCATTGTAAGAGAAGTGCTAATTTTCACTAGTCCCACCCAGTGGTGAAATCCATTTTTTTTTACTACTGGTTCTGTGGGCGTGGCTTGGTGGGCTTGGTGTGGCTTGGTGGGCATGGCAGGGGAAGGATACTGGAAAATCTCCATTCCCACCCCACACCAGGGGAAGGATATTGCAAAATCCTCATTCCCACCCGAATCTGGGACCAGCCAGAGGTGGTATTTGCTGGTTCTCTGAACTCCTCAAAATTTCCGCTACTGGTCTCCGAACTGCTCAAAATTTCTGCTACCGGTTCTCCAGAGCCTGTCAGAACCTGCTGGATTCCACCTCTGGATTTCACCCATGGTCCCACACAATAAACTTCCAATATAAAGTTCAATATATGGAAAGGGACACACAGGAGAAAAAACAGCCATCCTTAATAATAGAAGGGTCCTTTCTCAATTTAAACATGTTGGTTATAATCTCAAGAGAACTTCAACGAAAAAGAATTACAGCATCTTCTGTCATCTACAATTGTAAGAATTTTAGCCCTGCTTTTGTTGAGGTTCAAACATGGAAAAAAAATATATTTACTTTCAATTAAAAAGAAACCGCAGTACAATGGGGAGCAGTATAATGGGGAAAGCCATTTTTGACTTGGTGATTTATGGATTTGTGAACAGAGGTCAACATAAGTCATTCAAGAGAAAGGAATTGTGAGTCTGCCAAATCTATTAAGGTAACTTCCTGGGTGGTAAGTCGATTGTTGGGCATATATCCTTACACCTTTATGCCACTCATTCACCGTGCAATGTATTAGGGTTTTGCAAAAAAAAAAAAAAGAAAGAAAGAAAGAAAGAAAGAAAGAAAGAAAGAAAGAAAGAAAGAAAGAAAGAAAAGAGGGCAGGATCCAATCTAAACTTGCAATTTGCTTCAGAGAGTCAATCTGATTTGAGTCAAATCTGCAATATCAGTTGAGTCATCCAATCAATTTGATTCCAAGATTCAATTTGATTTGCGTAATGTATGTACTCACATACCGAAAAGTATATCAAGTTATTCAGCTCTGTGATGTATTACCCGCCTCTTGTGCCCTACAGCTATATCAGAAGATAAACTTTGATAGACATTAAATAGCTATTAATACATTTATATGTGCTAGACGAGTGTGTGATGGAATCAGACTATGCAACAAGAAAGAAACGAATAGACAACCAGCAGTAAGGTGGATGAATTTAGTTATAGTAGAAGGCACCTTTGGAATATGTGAAAGGTCAGATTAGAGACAGATCATCATTGAAAAGATCTATATCTATGATTTTTAAGAGTCGACTTGATAACACATAAACAAACATTTAGAAAAATTTATCTTTAGCTCAGGGTTGAACTATAGGGCCCTTGGTGCTATCTGAGCTCTGTTGTTTTCCAGAAGATGTTTCATTACCCAACTAGGTAAAATAATCAACCCTAGCACTGATGATGTTACCTAGTTGGGTCATGAAATGTCTGTAAGAAAACAACCAAACTCAGAGCGCACCAATCAAACATTCAGAAATTTCGAGATGTATTTTGGAAAAATTACAAATACTGGAAGTTCCTATATATATATATATATATATTGTCCAACTGGATCCCAGGAATCCTTTAAAATGGCATTCTGGCGCATCCCATCAAATTCTTCTCTTAAGTGATGAATGTTTTAGACCGTCAATTATAGGGTTTGACTGGAATCCCAACCCAGGTGGAAAATAGCAATCATTCTTTGAGTGCATAGCAGTTGTAAAAGGATTCAGAAAATAGACTGACAGAACTCAAAAACACGCACACACACACACACACACACAAACCACAAAAAATCCTGAGCAATGGACAGCATTCACTTGACTGATCCCTGAGTGATTTAATGTAGAGACTTTGCATGGATGCTAATTGAAATGAGTGCCCAAAAGGTTATGTAGAACGAATGGCTCTGAAAAGCAAGAGGTTATGAGTGACACATTCATTTTTGCTCAGGGGTTTAGCCTTCTCTTCTCAACGAAAGAGGAGAAAATAAATTGGCAATCAAATTCTTCGGGGAATAGCTCGGTAGTGAGCTGAACTCCGTCGAAGGAAAAGCGAATCTCAAGCCATCCTCCCAAGCAGAGCAGTACATGGCGTGTTTTCCTATTAGGACCACTCATCTTTTCAAATGATGTGCATCCAACCAATTTAATCACGACTGCCACCTCTTGTCAAAAGTAGACTTGTGTGTGTATGTGTGTGTGTTTTAAAATAGAAGTCAAAAAGGAAGCGACGATTGTAGTGAGAGATAATCTCCCCGGTCGCTTTTTTAAGAGGTTGTTCATCTTGAATTTATAGGTAGCTGGGAAAAACGGGAATGATGTCTCTGCCATTTTTTCTTTGCCTGTTCTGGGTACCCCAAGCTGTGCACAGCGTGGTCTCAATTAATTTAAACTAACTTTCCATCTGCGCTGACAAATGTAAGGTTTTGACTGAAAGGTAGCATGATGGAGTGACACGAAACAGGCTAATAGCAAACACTAATGTAAAAGTCACTCTTCTGTGGAAAATGGAATAACCACATTCAGGGTAGTTCTCTGTGCTTACCCACCCCTGCTTGTGCTCCATATTAAGGGTTTATTTTGGTGAGAAATGATGATTGTTCTCAAATATTTTCCCAATAAGGGCTGGAGCCTTGACAGAGGAGACAAAGGTGCATATTTTACACATCCTTGTAATGCCAAGGAGAGGATGCATCAGATCCATTCCGTTTTAATTGCCACCTTAATCAAACTTTATGTTATGGAATTGTTCCATGAGATGTCTGCTATTAAAATGTAACTAAGGGAGCCCTGGATGTGATTAGGAAGTTGAAAGCTTAGGCTGTCATTAATGGCTAGATCACCGCATTGCTTGTTGTGGGGAAATGCTTTTCATCAGTTGACAAACGTCGCCAGTGATATTTTAATTAAAACAACAGTGGCTCTTCGGCACTGAACTGGCATTTAAGGTGCTTTCTAGTGCCAAGATTGCAGTTGCAGTACCTTTTCCTCCTTCTCTGATGCCTTCTTCCTTTGCCCACATATACACAAGGATATACAGTACATATATAGTAAATATACATATGCATATATAGTACATATATAATACAGTGCATATACATATAAATACACAAAAATATAGATATACATTTGCATATACAGTACATATATACATATGCATATATTAGTACATACACACACACACACACACACACACACACACACATATATAGTTTTCTGAGGTTTTCGCGGGTGTTTGTATGTAGGTGTTTGGTTATTCGGGTTTTCTCCTGCGTAAAATTGGAAGTGTCTTGGTGACGTTTCGACGAAGTCTCATTCGTCATCTTCAGGCTTCAGCTTCGTGCTTCTTTGCTCCCAGAAGCAAAGATGTAGCACGACCACGAACACGAAGCCAAACAACAGCAATGCAGCTCACCAGCTCAAATCCCCCTGCAACTCAGACTAATCTGAGCACAACCAAGCCCCCACCCAAACAGGACACACCCCCAGCCAATCAGAGCACAAAAAAACCCCATCCAATCAGAGCACAGCCAAGCTCCCACCCAATCAGTTCAAACCCCCACTAGCAGTTAAAAAGGAAGAAACAGCTGCAGTCACACATTGCTCCCAGAAGCACGAAACCGAAGCCTGAAGATGACGAATGAGACTTCGTCGGAACGTCGCCAAGACACTTCCAATTTTACGTGGGAGAAAACCCGAATAACCAAAGACCTATATATATATATACCTATATATAGACCTATATATATATATATATATATACAGTGCATATATGTATACAGTACATAGACAGTACATAAATATATACATATACATATGCGTATACAATACATATATACATATATAGTGCATAAACATATACAGTACATACTGTGTTTCCCTGAAAATATTATATATTATATTATATTTTTTTGAACTCTTAAATAAGCGTTTGGCCTTATTGTCATGCACTCAAAAGCCCAATTGGGCTTATTATCAGGGGGTGTCTTATTTTAGGGGAAACAGGGTATGTTCTCAGCAAATCTAAGAGGTTCTCCCATTTTCAATATAAATTATTTTTGGAAAGAAAAAAAAAACCCTGGTTATTTAGACAAATACAGCATGTCGATAGATGTAGTACTGAACAAATATGATTTACTTCCCCTCCAGGAGTCAGGTGGTGCGAGATCAATTTTTCTTGCGTTATCCTTTGTCTGCAGAAAGTTTTGATTCTATCAAAGAGCTCTCTTAAAAACTCTTCTCATTTCTGTCCGGGTTCGCTTTCTTACGCCCGATTCTCTTGTGCATATTTCAAACCCCTTTTCTGCTTGCTACTTCGGGCAAAGCAGCAAGGGCGACATTTAAATACAGCTTATTTACTTATTTATGTGCGACGCTTATTGTGGCTTCTGCCATGTTTACGAGGCGCCTGAGATTTGAAGCTGACTGACAGCAAGAAATTACATCTCGCATTCCAAAATAAGTTTTTTGGGGCAAAAAACAAAAATAACAACAACAACAAAACCCTCTGCAGAACATCTATCATGAAATGCCAAGCTTTGATTCCTCGCTACATTTGGCTTTTTAAAAATTCATTGCCCTTTTTAGGGCCTAAAGAGGAGGGGAAAAAAAAAAAGGGGAACCGTGAGAGATGCCGGCATAGATTGGCAAGGCTTCTTCTTGTAATCTGCCATACCAGCTCGCTAATAGCAAAATTTCCTACTGCAATAAGACCTGTAGCAGCAGCTACTAAACTCTCCGGAGGGTCTAAATAATAAAACAGAGGTTTGGCGTAATGTGAACTGATCTAGATATGGAGACTCTTCCTTTGCCCTAATTAGTGAGGCTCTACAAGAAGGAAAGGAGGAAAATGTTGATTTTCCTCCAGCTTTTGACACACAGAGAGAAAAACCCCTCGTACTGTAACAGCAGGAACCGTGTTCGTGTTTAATGTTAGCTGAAAATGCTTCTCGAGGAAGCCAGGAGCTCAACCCTTCAGGTACTAGTCCCAAAGATGCTTTTTCAAGAGGCAACTAGATTTTCTTGTTTTTTCTTGGAAGATGTTTTGCTTCTCATCCAAGAAGCTTCTTCAGTTCTGATTAGATAGAAGGATTTATAGCTGGTCATTTGCATTCTTTTAGAGAATCGTTGAGGCCACTTGGAGGTTTATCTGTGTCCTCAAGGTCACCTGCGTGGCGAAATTGGTTCCTGTCATCTGCAATTTTTCCCCTCTGGAAATCCATTCCTACTCCCACACCATTCAAAGAGTGTTCATCCCAAATTGTATAGCTAAAAGTCTGTAGAGATTTTCAGTCCTCCAGGCCATGGTTGTCCCAAAGGTGCATTTTCAGGAGGCAACTGGACTTCCTGGTTTTTCTTTGAAGATGTTTCACTTCTCATTCAAGAAGCTTCTTCAGCTCTGAGTATATACTGGGCAATAGAAGGATTTATATTCCTTGCAGACAGCTGGTTGGTTGCAGTCTTTTTAGAGAGTCGTTGAGGCCACTTGGAGGTTTGTCTGTGTCTAAGGGTCACCTGACTGGTGCAAATGGGTGTAAAGCCTTCTTGGAACTGCTGAAAGGACTGTGTTGTAGGCTGGAGATAGATAATGGCGTATCCTCCCACTCTGTTGAACAGCCCTCTCAAAATTGAACAGCCCTTTCTCAACAGAACAAGAATAGAATAGAATAGAATTCTTTATTGGCCAAGTGTGATTGGACACACAAGGAATTTGTCTTCAGAGGGGGAGGGATATGACATAATCTGTCTCCAGTCTACAACACACTTCTTCCAGCATTTCCAAGAAGGCTCCACAACCATTTACTCAGGTGATCCCTGAGGTCACAGATAAACCTCCAAGTGGCCTTAACGACTCTCTAAAAGAATGCAAATGACCAACTGTCTGCAAGGAGTAAAAATCCTTCCATTCCCCACCATATACTCAGAGCTGAAGAAGCTTCTTGGATGAGAAGTGAAACGTCTTCAAAGAAAAACCAGAAAATCCAGTTGCCTCTTGAAAAAGTGCCTTTGGGACAACCGTGACCTGGATGACTGAGAATCTCCATAGATCTTGAGGGGCCTGAGGAAAAATAATAATAATTAGAAATTCAAGTTGCATGACATTATATATTGCCGGGAGCAACATATCCTATCTATGGATATATCTTGAAATCAGACTGCAGATCTGTAACTAGCTGACAAGTCAACTTTCGGTTGCTTGAATGTTGACCCGTATCTGCAGCCCAAATTGATTTCAAGACGGCTGGATTTATAGGCTTGTGGATGGTTGTGTATTGACTCAGTGTGCATCAACTGTAAAAAAAAAAAAAAAGGACCAACAGCATGTCAGAGATAATAAACATGGTATTGAAAATAGAGATGCCGATATCATAGCGCTCTTATATAAATCAATGGCGCAGACACATCTGGAATATTGTGCGATGTTCTGGTTGCTGAACAAAAAAGGATTTTAGTGGAGCTAAAGAAGATTTAGAGGAGAATGCAGAAGGGGCTGGAGCAATTTCCCAAAGAGGAAAGGTTGTGATATTTGGAATCTTTTAGCGTAGAGAGAATGAGAGGGGATGTGATTGAAGTATACAAAATTATACCTGGCATGAATAAAGTGGACAACGGAAGCCACAGGTTGTCTTCAACTTACAACAGTTTATTTAGGGACCATTCAGAGTTACAATGGCACTGAGAAACGCGACTTATGACCGTTTTTCACACATTTATGACTGCTGCAGCATCCCCACGATGACATGATCAAAATTTGGATGTTTGGCAACTGGTTCATGACGACTGCAGTATCCCGGGGTGGTGGTCATGTGATCCCCTCTTGTGACCTTCTGACAAGCAAAATCAACGGGGAAAACAGATTCACTTAACAAGCATGTTACTAATGTAAGAACAGCAGTGATTCGCTTAACAAACGTGGCAAGAAGAGTCGTAAAATGGGGCATAACTCGCGTAACAAATATCTCACTGAGCAACTGAAATTTTGGGCTCAATTATGGTCTTTGGTTGAAGACTACTTGTATTGTCCCCTTCCAGACATCATCCCATGAAATTAATTCCTAAAAGAGTGTTTCCTGAAGTTGTAAGTTTTTGAATTATTCCTGTACTTTCTAGTACTTTGTGTCACGCTCACTGTCATCGGTTCTCTTTAGCTACACCAATTTGGTGGGCTCAAGACACAAAAGAATCTATAATAATCCAGAACAATCTGGAACTGAACACACTCAAAACCGTAGAAATGGTGGTAGACTTTAGGAGAAACCTTTCCATACTTCCACCTCTCACAATACTAGACAGCACAGTATCAGCAGTAGAAACCTTCAAATTTCTAGGTTCTATCATATCACAAGATCTAAAATGGACAGCTAACATCAAAAATGTTATCAGAAAAGCACAACAAAGAATGTTCTTTCTGCACCAACTCAGAAAGCTCAAACTGCCCAAGAAGCTGCTGATCCAGTTCTACAGAGGAATTATTGAGTCTGTCATCTGCACCTCTAGAACTGTCTGGTTTGGTTCTGCAACCCAACAAGACAGACACAGACTTCAGAGGATCATTAGAACTGCAGAAAAAACAATGGCTACCAACCTGCCTTCCATTGAGGACCTGTATACTGCAAAAAGAGGGCTGTGAAAATATTTACAGACCCCTCGCATCCTGGACATAAACTGTTTCAACTCCTCCCCTCAAAATGACGCTACAGAGCACTGCACACCTAGACACAAGAACAGTTTTTTCCCAAACGCCATCACTCTGCTAAACAAATAATTCCCTCAACACTGTCAAACTATTTACTAAATCTGCACTACTATTAATCTTCTCATCGTTCCCATCACCCATCTCCTTCCACTTAGGACTGTATGACTGTAACTTTGGTGCTTGTATCCTTACGATTTATATTGATATTGATTGTTTCCTGATTGCTTATTTTTACCCTATGACTATCATTAAGTGTTGTGTTGTACCTTGATGAAGGTATCTTTTCTTTTATGTACACTGAAAACATATGCACCAAGACAAATTCCTTGTGTGTCCAATCACACTTGGCCAATAAAAAAAGATTCTATTCTATTCTATTCTATTCTATTCTATTCTATTCTATTCTATTCTATTCTATTCTATTCTATTCTATTCTATTCTAATATAGGCTCCTAAATAACGCACCCAAGCACCTCCATATTTACACATTATTACCTCACTCTTCCCCACTCTTCCCCACTGCTTACTCCTATTATTACTATCCAACTACAACTTCTTCTGTGTACTGCTAGTGAAAAACCTTCCGTACACAAACACACACCTCCTGCCCTCTTCTCTCTCCCCACCCACAGCACAATTTTTATAGTAACTTCGCCTGACAAGAAGATGCTGACAAGAGGACTTTAAGAGAAGAAAGCATCACACATGCTTTCTGGGCAGCCTGCTCTCTCACATTCACACAATTAAAAAAGGAGTCCGTAAATACATTAAACAATTGCAGATGCCTTCGAACTAAATCACTTTGGATTGGAAGAAAGCCAACTGCGATACAAATGCAACATGAGATATAGGAGGCCCAGAGTACCAATTTGATTAATAAAATCAATCAATCAGTCAATCAATCAATGCAGTTTCTTTTCATTAATTTGGATTACCATTTCACATTTTTCTGCTAGTGATGTATCGGCTCATAATTCACAGACGTCAACTGTTCATTCCAACTTGTTCCTGAAATGTTGGCTTTGTTTAAGTCTGCATTTATATCTTGGGATTATGTTATACACATGCAAAATCTATCATGCTGGCTAACGTTGAGTTTGAATGTTTGGGACCACCAAGTGGGCAAGGAGATTCCCCAATTCAGATTTTGGAAATTGTTCTTCCAAAAATGGACTTTAGCATTCAGGAATTTGGATTCATGCCCCAGCCCTTTTAAGAGCATGCAAAGAGTTAAGAGTGTGCAAAGCATTTTAGAAAACATGCCTTGTTCTGACTCCGAGGTTAAAACAGACTCTGGCTTTGGAATTAGTTTACTGGAAGAGTCTCAAATATTCTGTTCCAACCTCCCACTTTGAAACAGACCATATTTGACCTCTTGTGAAGGTACTGCATATAAATATGTAGGAAGGGCTTTAATAATACTGAGATATGTGTTGCATATATCTTGTACAAAAGAACGGAAGCTCTTTAGGCTATTTTTGATATTCTTCTAAGTGGGCGAGTTAAGCTGAAAAGTGAGAATTTCAAAAGTCCTAAAGTTTTTCAAAAACAAATGGGGTTAAACTGGAGTACCATGCTATCTTGTTAGCTGTGTTCATTATCTCTAAGAAGCCAACAAGAAAGGTTGCGAAGGTTGCGGTTAAGTCAGACCGCAGATTTATGGCTTTGCATATTGTTCACATCAACTAGAAGTTCTTCTGGAGCTGCAGTTTCTGAGACTAGCTTTAGGAATGGTGACAGGTGGAGTTCAAAATCTTCTGTGTCCAAAAAAAGCCAGTGCTCCAATAATAAGATGATGAATTCGTAGCAATAGTCATCTTCTAATGCTGTAGAAAACCATACCTCTGTTGGATGAAAACATACATTCTCTTCCTCTACTCTGATTTATGAGCATCTAGTACATACCCAAGAAACTTCAGCTTTTTCAGGAGTGTCCAGGGAAATGGCCAGTGGTGAAATGTAAAATTTGTTACTACCGGTTCTGTGGGTGTGGCTTGATGATTGTGGGGTAATGTGACTGGGTGGGCGTGGCCAACTTTTTTTTTTAACTTTTAAAAGCATTTTATTTACAACCTGTTCGGCCAAAGAGGTTGTAGAAAAAATGCTTTTAAAAGGCTCTGACGATCCCAGCTGAGCCATGCGATCATCAGAGGCTTTTTTCTTTACTTTTAAAAGCATTTTTTTTTCAGCCGAAGAAAAAATGCTTTTAAAAGTTAAAAAAAAAAAAACCTCTGATGATCGCGCGGCTCAGCTGGGCATTGGTGGGGCGGCAGGGATTTTTGCTACCGGTTTTCTGAATCACCTGTCGCCATTGCTACGGGATCGGGTGATCCGGTCTGAGCCAGGAGCATATCACCCCTAGAAATGGCCCATAAAATGTCAAAGTCTAGAATATTCCTGGATGGATGGGTATGGCAGCTCAAGGCCTTTGTTCATATGTTACTAAGTATGCTTTGCAGATTCCTAAGGATTTGCCTTGTTTTTGTGCTCAGGTAGCAAATCTAATAATTTAAAAATAATAAATTAAATTATAATAATAAATTATATAATAAATTATAATTTAATAAATTATAATAAATAAATAATAAATAAATTATAATAAATTTAAATAAATTATAATAATAAATAATATAATCTAATAAATTAAAGGATAATTAGAACTGCAGAAAAAATAATTGCTACCAACCTGCCTTCCATTGAGGACCTGTATACTGCACGAATCAAGAAGAGGGCTGTGAAAATATTTACAGATCCCTCGCATCCTGGACATAAACTGTTTCAACTCCTACCCTCAAAACGACGCTATAGAGCACTGCACACCAGAACAACTAGACACAAGAACAGTTTTTTCCCGAAGGCCATCACTCTGCTAAACAAATAATTCCCTCAACACTGTCAGACTATTTACTGAATCTGCACTACTATTAATCGTTTCATAGTTCCCATCACCAATCTCTTTCCACTTATGACTGTATGACTATAACTTGTTGCTGGCAATCCTTATGATTTATATTGATATATTGATCATCAATTGTGTTGTAAATGTTGTACCTTGATGAACTTATCTTTTCTTTTATGTACACTGAGAGCATATGCACCAAGACAAATTCCTTGTGTGTCCAATCACACTTGGCCAATAAAATTCTATTCTATTCTATTCTATTCTATTCTATTCTATTCTATTCTATTCTATTCTATTCTATTCTATTCTATTCTATTCTGCTAAACAAATAATTCCATCAACACTGTCAAACTATTTACTGAATCTGCACTACTATTAATCTTCTCATAGTTCCCATCACCAATCTCTTTCCACTTATGACTGTATGACTATAACTTGTTGCTGGCAATCCTTATGATTTATATTGATATATTGATCATCAATTGTGTTGTAAATGTTGTACTTTGATGAACGTATCTTTTCTTTTATGTACACTGAGAGCATATGCACCAAGACAAATTCCTTGTGTGTCCAATCACACTTGGCCAATAAAATTCTATTCTATTCTATTCTATTCTATTCTATTCTATTCTATTCTATTCTATTCTATTCTATTCTATTCTGTTCTATTCTATTCTATGGATCTGAGCAGGTTTAATCTTCCACAGAAGCAACGACCAGCAGGAGTATAAATGGTTATAACTAAAAGTTATGCACAACCAGGCTCCATATAAATACAATGTGTAGAACAGCCTAATCCATGTATTCTGATGAGACAGAAGTTCCCTGAGGATGGGTTCTAGCATGAGCCCAAAAACTAGGAAGAATAAAACTTTGGTCCCAGTGACCAACTCAGATGGGATCCTGCAGTATAAATTGTAGCTATGGAGATTCTATTTAAACACAAGGAAAACATCATTTTTTTTCTGATGGGAAGATCCATAGAGCAGTAAAAGAGTTGTGGAACGTGGTGAGTTCTCCATCTCTCCACAATTTTTCAAGGAGGAGAATGAATGAAGAGAGAATTTGAGGTTGGATTAAATCTGGAGGTGTCCAACCTTGGCAACTTTAAGACCTGTGAACTTCAACTCCCAGAATTCCCCAGACAGCCATACTGGGAGTTGAAGTCCACAAGCTTTAAAGTTGCCAAGGTTAGACATTCCATGTGACCTCTTTCAATTCTGCCATTCCACGCTTAGGACTTGGTAACCTTATTCTTGTTAAACCTCTGGGTTGTGAGCATAGGGTTTCCCTTCCCAACCTATTTCTGACAGAACACATAAGGAAAAATTGGAGGGATACATTTTAAATGAAATAATCTAAAAAAGAAGAATGACCTAGATAGAACAAGTCATTCACTCTTCCCCCATCACTCTCGTTCAACATTGTTATCATTTTTTTTTTAATATCCAGTCCTTCTAATTGTCCCTGATTAATTTGAATGTTCAAAGAAGAGTTTAATAGATCTTTTAGCTAAATATGGTTTTGAGAGTCCCTAGAATCTTGTGGGATATAATGGGAAAGTTCAGATGACATTGTTATGGGTTGACTTTGTTAAACAGTGAACGAGATGAAAGGCGCAGAAATAGAGCATGTCTTTCCCAAAATCCATTTTTTTCCCTCCTCTTCTGCTGATGACAATTGCAGCAAATGATAAATTTTCCCCAGCATCAATTTTTTTCTGATTAACAATAGTAATTATATTGTGTCTTTTTTTTAAAAAAAAAAACTCCCTTGCTTTAGAGATAAAATGATTTATTAGCTGTTCTTATTATCTGCTCAAAAGTGAAAATGATTAATTTTTATTCTTTTCTCTAAACGTTTTGCAAACATATCTTGATTGCTGGGGAATGAAATAGCAGAACATTCAAAGAGCTAATTTAAAGGGGATAAGGTGCTATTTTTTATTTAAAAAAATCTGATTTAATCAATGTTGCCGTATAAATAAAAACAATTATGATGGCCTTGCTTCATTTTTCTGCCATTGCAAGAATCTGTGAATGTATTGTTATCTGGGGGAAAAATGAGTTTGAATGTGTGTGTGTGTGTGTGTGTGTGTTTGCCATAGAAAACTGTTATTCCTACTCTTAAAGTCTTCTTCAACTTTGCCTTTGACAAGGGTAGATGATAAGTGACCTTCTCCAAGATCTGAGTGTCCAAGACTAGGACACAGTGAGCTGAAGAAGCAATAATTTATTCCACTCCAGTTTGGAATCAAGCTATGTAGATCACGTAATATAGCTTGAGAAAATGACAGGCAGATGATTCAAGATGACTCATGTTGATGAACGCAGGTCTCCTTGATGTGGATTGGATTATAGTAAAGAGACCAAGGCAAACCATCTGTTCATTTTTTTTCTGTACGAAGATTCAAAAGGAGGGCTACCAGCGTTTGCCATGTCTCCCAGATGTTTAGCAGTTGGGGTGCTTCTGTAAAGACGTCGGCTACGTGCAATGTTTTCTTCCCAGGTTGCAATTTCTCCTTCGTGCGTTGGTGGAGAAATGAACAGGCTCCTTTGACCCACTGCACAAGTCACTTCATTGTGCAGAATTCTGCCTGTAGGCTGAAGCAGCTGTTGGGTGACTTCCTGAGTTGAAGTCCTAAGATGACAAAACAAACTGCACTATCATCAAAGAGGGTGCTTCTCATGAGGTCGGCCTGAGGAAACCAAAACCAGCCAGATGTTTGCAGAACTAGAGGCCTCAGCAGCTCAAGGACAAATGCTGAGGATTTGGGAGAATTGTAATCCATCAACTTCTGAGGAGCGAATAGCTCCCCACCAGCTGTTGCGCTGAAGATTCATGGTACAACCAGGAAGTTAAAACTAGGCATCTTACACCCCCGAAGCATTTCCTATCTACTGCAACATTATTAAAAGAATAAAAAGAGAGTTTTTAATGAGTTGGTGATGAAGAGGGGGTGGGATCTGTGGAAAGAGAGGCATGACATAGAAATAAATGTTTAGATATACAAGATAATTTGCATGTTCCATCCAAACCCAACCCAAATTAAGAGCTATAAAACATTGTATTACATAAGAAAGCTCTGCAATTCAGACTTTAAATAAGCAACTTTATTAAAAGAGTCTAAGACACTTACCTTATCCCTAGTTACTGCCATGTTCTATTAAAAGCCACAGTCTATCGCTTATTACTCTTTGCTATTTTTTTCCTTGGTCGTTAAAAAAAATTGTTGTGAGCTGAGTGGATCATTTACAATTTATTAACAAGATGATCGTTCTGATTATACAATTAGAGAGGTTTTCCATTACCTTACATGCTCACCAAATAATATATATATATATATATATAATTATATATATATTTTTTAAAAAAGGCTTCCATTTCATACATAATGAACACCCTTTGTTCCTGTTTTGTTTTCGCTTTGTTCTTTTTTTGCAAACAAGTGTGGTTATTTCATATATACTGAAAACAAAAAGAAAAAAAAGAAAGAAGCTCTGGTTAGTTTTTAAATAAATCCCATTGTGCGCTTGTGTGCATCTTTGTGTGTACTTGTGTGAGTATGTGTGTATATATAATATATTCAAAACAAATTATATGTATATATTTATATAACTTTTTTTTCAGTTTAGATGTGCTTGAGTAATGAGAGCTAGCTTCAGTAGGCATCGAGAGAGAACTGGCTGACGATTAAAAATAGATTTTTTAAAAAAAAAAATTAAAAAAGGAAGAAAAAAATTTGAAAGACCACTCATTGAAAATCTGCCTCCAATTCATGACGGACTGAGTTGATGGGAGTTGGGTAATATAATCATGAGTTCTTTAGCTTTTCCTACCAAAATAAATCATTTTATGCAAGAAAAGAGAATAGCTTTCTTTCATTGGTAGCTTTGAGGTGTTCTCAACAAAATACAAGGAAGGGAATGGCAGTGTCCTTTAAATCAGGGGTCTCCAACCTTGGCCACTTTAAGACTTGTGGACTTCAGATCCCAGAATTCCTCAGCCTGCAAAGCTGGCTGAGGAATTCTGGAAGTTGAAGTCCACAAGTCTTAAAGTGGCCAAGGTTGGAGACCCCTGCTTTAAATGCCATCAGAATGTGACTATTACTGATTTCTAAGTGTTGACCACATTGTTCAGGAGAATCTGCAAGATATGGTCAAAACGATCAAGCGGAAGTTGTGATGATGGTACTATCAAGTCACCCCCCCCCCATTGTTTAATGCGTGAGGCACATGGACAGAGCTTGGACGATACCATTGTGGACATTTTTGATCACACCTACAGACACCCATGCTGGACTTGAAGCTGTTGGAGTCCAGCAACAATTAGAGGCCAGCAGCTTCCCATCTTAGCGTTAGAAAAAAAAAAAATCCCCAGAGAACGATGCTTTCCCGTTCTCTAGAAAATGGCAATACTTTTTTTCCCTAACTGGAGGAGACTGTCAACCTGGGAATAGTTGCCTACACCAACCCTTCTCTCCCTTCAACCAACCTGTACTACGATGACTCAGGAATTCTATTTTGTTATGGTTTCAGGGTAAGGCTGGTCCTTTGAATATCTTAAGGCATAGACTTTCAAAGTAATCTAGCAGTTACTGCTGTTACCCTGTTGAACTTCACTTCTAAATACGATGGTGAAATGTCAGGAATTGATGGGGTGGTACTTATTATTTGTGGCCCTGTTTTTCAAGGAAATTTGGTTTCTCAGCAAGTGTCAACATTTAAATAGCTTAAGTGTCTCCCCCAAGCTCATTCTCAACCATCCTGAAATGATTAAAAAACTGACAGGTTGCCCCAGCAATTAACACAAAGCAGTTCTAGCCAGTGAAACCATCAGTATAAAAGAGAATAAAACCCTTTCTACCAAAATGTCTGCCCCTGAGGAGGAGGAGGAGGAGGAGGAGGAGGAGGAGGAGGAGGAGGAGGAGGAGGAGAAGAAGAAGAAGAAGAAGAAGAAGAAGAAGAAGAAGAAGAAGAAGAAGAAGAAGAAGAAGAAGAAGAAGATTTAATGTGAGGATGAGGAGGAAGAGAAAGAGAAGGAGAGAAGAAAGTTTAATCTGAGGAGGAGAAAAAGAAGGGAGAAGGGGAAAATTTAATCTAGAGAGGAGGAGGAGGAAGACACACAGAAGGAAAAGAAGGTTTAATTTAGGGAGGAGGAAGAGGAAGAAGAAAAAGAAATCTCTAAAGGGTGAGCAGAACAGGATTTTAACATTTTTATTCTCTTGTAAAAGTTCATCTTCATAGCTGGCCACCCAGTGGAAGATCTTCCCCCATACTGGCTGAGCATATCAAGCTGGGCAGTACGTTTGACTCTAATCCTTGGAAATGAAATGGAAAATCAAAGGGAATGATGGCATCCTACACAGGGAGATCTCTCTCTCTCCCTCCCTCCCTCCCTCTCTCCCTCTCTCCCTCTCTCTCTCTCTTTCTCTTTCCCCCTCTCCCTCCCTCCCTCCCTCCCTCCTTCTCTCTATCTTTCTTTCTCTCTCTCTCACTTTTTTTCTTTTAAGTGATGCTATTGAATCACACAATCCTCTTGTCGGATGCTCTTTCCTTTGGGTTACCCCAGTGTTTCTCAACCATGGTAGCTTTCAGAGCTGCGCCGGTTGGGGAATTCTGGGAGCTGAAGTCCACAACTCTTAAAAGTTATCACGGTTGAGAAAACACTGGGTTGAGAAACACTATTTAACACATAGCATAAATGCTGAGCAGAGCTCCCGGTGGCCACCCACCACCCTGCGTCCACGTTCCTCTGCCCTATTTGACCCCCCAAGCCTAATGTGAAAGCCATACAAAAGCTAATCCTATCGGTATATCTCTTCTCTCTCTATAAATATATATATATACATATACATACACTCATACATATACAAATACTAACCCACAGACAATTGTTTTAAAACAGTTCAATAGCAACAAGTTGACAGAGAGGTGGGAAGGGGGGAGACAGAGTCATCGTGTAATTTGGCTCCCAGTAGACCAAATTTTGATTGTGTCTATTTTGTGATTGTTGTTGCTGCTGCTGCTGTTGTTGTTGGTGGTGATTATTATTATTTTTTTTGCTCTCTTTTTTTCAACAAGAGGTCATTGTGTCCAGTGCTCTGGAGGAAGGTATCCGGAGTGAGGCTGCAGCAACCTTTGTCGAATACAATCCAGTTGCTGGGAGGACGCTGAGCTGAAACCTAAGACGGGCCCGTTCTTGAAGCAATTCTGAGGCTCTGGAGAAGGCGGAGTCGAAAAAGTCATAGGTGATCTTCCATTTTGGGATGGTACGCTCTTTGCTTGTCACCATGGCGAAACGCTATAGCCAGCTTTAAATGCCAGGAGTTCCTACAGACCTGGGTGATGAGCAATGACATTGTTTATTAGCAAGCATATGGGCAAGTTTAAAGACCGTATTTATTTTATTCCTCCTCTAATCTTTAGGCACGTTTATTTGGTGGCTCACTCATGACTCTTAAGCAATTTACATTCAATTACGCACGTGCCAGAGCAATTCATCATAAAGATTTAAGGGTAGACAAGAAAACACCCATAATTACATCGGCCATTTAAATTTAAAAAAAGGAAAAAGGAAAAAGGAAAAAGGCCGGGAAACAAAGAAAAATGTAAACGCAAAGGATTTGAATTCTATTCTTGGATTTTCTATGCTTTACATGATTTATGTGTTTCACATCCAGACCTGTGTGGTTCATACGGAACTTAGTGTTTAGATAGAGAACCAGTTGGGTGTAGTGGTTAAGGCACCAGGCTAGAAACTGGGAGATTGTGAGTTCTAGTTCCCATCATAGCAGGGGTAGGTTTCACTTACCTTCACCACCGGTTTGCCATGTGCGTGTGCACAAGCTCGCTTCGTACATGCCTGCGCATATCACCCAGTCTTCCGCACATGACCTTTGCTTGCTCATGCGCCTTCCACGCATGCTCCTGGCCTTGAAAACATGCCTAAATAGCACGACTTGGAGCCAAGGCGGGTGGACAGGACAGGCCCACCTGCGATCGCCACTACCGGTTCATCTGAACCGGTGTTAACAGGCTGAATACCACCTCTGCATCATAGGCACAAGGCCGGTTGGTTGACCTTGGGCCAGTCACTCTCACTCACCCCTAAGAAGGAGGCAATGGCAAACGACTTTTGAAAAACTTTGCCAAAGAAAACTGCCATGAGATTTGTCTAGGCAGTTTCTGAAAATCAGACACAACCGATCAGAATAAAAATAAAATAAAGTATTTGTTTGATAACCTTGATGGGCTATGAGTCAAATCAAATAGAGCTTCTCCTTTACTGAGGAGTGAAGTAGATTGCAAATGCAAGTTAACAGCCGATTCTTTTTTATTCCAAAAGTTTACCCCATTCAACATGCTTTTTTCTCCCCAATGGTGAGATTCGGCCGGTTCGGGAGAACCGGTAGTTTAATTTCTGGCTGGCCCAGCCCCTCCCCACCCCACCTCTACTAAGAGTCCCCCTGCAGCTCGTTTTTGCTCCCAGGAGGCTGCAGAGAGGCCTACTAGGCCCAAAATGGGGCACAGGGGGTGCATCATCCCCCCCATGGCCCATTTTTGCTCCCAGGAGGTGCAGGACGCTGAGTGCTGCTTGTCACACACCCTGGCCATGCCCATCCAGCCGGTCATTAGGGCAGAGAGCCGGTTGTTAAATTGTTTGAATTCCACCACTGCCAAAGGACCAATAGTGAGGTTTAAGGAGAAAGATTCAAAAGATTCAAAAATTATGGGGAGAAGAGAAGGCAGACAGACAATTCTGTATTTCCTGCTGCTTTCTTGCTAGTCTAATACTAAGAAAGACCCCACAGGCTGATATTTCTGCACCCTTCCTTGAAGTCTTACACTATGGTTCCATCACATAGCCAAGCATCCCTAAAAACTAAAAGTTGCCAGAGCAAGGAAGAAAAATGATCCAACCTTTCCACCAAATTGAAAACTAACCAAGATAGCTTCACCCGGGAAGACAAAAAGATAAACTGGGTTAGATTAAAAAAGAAAATGAAAAGTTGAGGGGACAGATTTGTGATTTTTATTTGCTTTTCCTGCCAGCAAAGAAACAGCCAAAATTTGTCAAGTAAAGTATTGTCTGTGAATTATTGGATGATTTTAGCCAAAGACTGTTGTAAAAGAATTCAGAAAATGGCTTTACGGTCACAAATCTGTCATAATAAGCTACTTCAAAAAGAACTACAGCTTGTCACAAAACATAATTTAGTTCTGTGAAATTAGGGAACATTGAACATTTTCTCTTAAATATATACTATAGAAAGTACCAAAGTTTAATCTTTTCAAGTACAGCTTTCATGACTGAGGCTCAGTTGAAAAAAAGGATTACAAAATAATAGTGATATTTCTGTATGATCGAGTATTTTTGTCACATAGAAACACTTATCTTCCCCATGTGTTTATTGCTATGTTTCTATCTGTGTGGAATACATACATACATACATACATAAATATACATATCAATCCATACAAACACATGCATGTTCTAGCATTCTATTTTTGGGACATAATAAAGCAATAATAACTTCTCACTTTTTGTTGTGATCAAGGCCCAAGTAGTGATTACTAAACACAATTCAGTCCTCAACAAACTTATTTTATTAAAATAAGTTTGTCCAAAACAAAATTCTTAATAACCAGTCCATCGGCCTTATCACCAACCTTTGATGTCTTTGGAAACCTGCCAAAGGCTTTTCTGGGCAAAACCCCCACAAAGTTCAAGAGACACTGACAAGAAGCATGGAAATCAACGTTGCTTTCCTACAAAGAACCCAATGGCTCATTGCTGCTCTTTTAAGCCTTATGGGAGTAGCCAATCATCTTCTGGCCTTACTCCCGAGTCGTCCTTTTTGCTTCAGCTGCTCTTGCCTTCTGGAAGCTCTTCTCATGCATGCACTAGGAACAGTCTCCTCCTGTTCCTCTGCCTTTCCGCTGTGCGCCTCTGGAGGCTCTGGAGTCCGTGCATTGCTCCCAGATGGCCCTGGCCCCATCTCTGCCTCTGATGTAGAGCCCTTGTCCGGGCCTTCTCCTGACTCCAGGACTGGCCCATTGTCCTCCCCAGCCTCCTCACTGTCTGACTCCACTGCCAGGTCCGCAGGCTGCTGGCAGACCACAACCCTTTTATCCATTAATTTCAAGGATGTTAATTCTCAACATGAAATAGAATCCTTACACAAATGCTTGTTGACCTTGTGTTGCACCATCTACACACCCAAACACAGTACCAGTTTGGGGCATCAGATTAATGTTGGGGTAGGGAAACTGAGGACAGTTGAGTTGCAGTTTGGGAACATCTCTAGGTCAACAAGTTCCCCACCAAAAACTAGGGAATAATTCAAGAGTTAAGAAAGTTATAAACTATTTTTTTGCAAATGGAAGAATAATTCACCCTGAGACCTTATCAGCACTGGAGATTAAACCTTGAAATCAACAGATTTTAGGCAATTGGGACTCATACCCCATCCTAACTGTTTCTCTTGATGCTTTCTGATGCCTTTAGTTGCATTTAGAGTAGTCCTAACGGCTTAGTCATGATTAATTTATCTGCTGGCTCTCATTAGATCTACTGCAAATGTGATGATTCTAGAGCCAATTCATAGACAACATACTGATGGTTCCAAATGGCTTCATTTGGCTAAATAGGGAAACCGACATTTCATATTTGACTACTATCTCTTTTCCCCTCTCCGTTCTCCAGCACAGCCCCTCCACAAATATTCTCTGCAAGAAATCTTGATACCTGAAATTAAACCTAGATTCCCCCCCTCCCCGTGCTAATTAAGCTGAGAATCACACTTGCTCATTTCAGTTTAACATCATGGACTGAGCTCAACACTCGATTAAGATGGGTTATGATCCATCTCTGGTAAAAATTCCACTGAAATGGAGCTATGCGGGAGCATCAAAACCTTCTACCCTGTTTGTGCTTGTCATGGCCCCTTTGAAGCTCAGAGACATACAATGTTTTCCCATCGCACAACATAAAATACACTCAAAGAACTGTGGCCTCAACTATGACTCCCGGAAGATTTTTCAGGACAGGCCAACGGCCAGAGTTGTTGGGGAATTGTAGCTCAATGAGATTGTTCAAACGTGAGCCACCGTGGCTTTTCCAGCCTAGCACATTCCTGCAAATGCTATGGGTCATAGGACATCCAACCTTGGCCACTTTAAGACTTGTGGAACTTCAACTCCCAGAATTCCTGGGGTGGCTGAGGAATTCTGAAGTCCACAAGTCTATAAACATGGCCAAGGTTGGACATCCATGCTACAGACCCCAACAGAGAGGAAAACCAATGTTCTCGTTAATAAAACAGTTGGTGGAGTCTGTTTTGAGGATTAGGCTGTTTTGAGAATAGAAATTAAATGCGGTGCTCTCTTAGGATTTTGAGTTCGTTGCTGGAATGGGGAGGAGGGCTGCCAGAAAGGGCAAATGGTTATTGCCAATTGCCATTTCAGCTGCAAGACTGATGAAAATTAATAGGTGCTTAAATACCTGGACATCTTTGAGGCTTATCTGCAGGTACCATCCTGGCATCTCTGTGCTGTGCAACTCCCTGGCACACCTGAGGCCTTTCACACTTAGTTTGATGAATTAATTTCAGTGAAGGCCCTGCGCAATTTATGCCATCTCTGCACATCCTGCCTACTTCCCACCCTCCCCTCCCTCACCCTGTCTCAGCTCTTTCTGGAGACCGCAGATGCTGTTTGCTGCTTTCATTAGGATCTGGCTGAAAATAACCTCTGCAATCCATGGACTGCAGTGATCTCTTACTTGCTGAAGGGACCTAACATGCTTCCGTAATGTTTCACAAGCAGATCAAAAAGATTAAGGTAATGCATGTGATCCAGCTCATTTCAAAATGGCATGCCCTTCTCTTTAAAGCAGGCTGCAAATGGACCATGGTCCACATCTCCTGGAACAGCCAATAGACAGCAGATAAGAAGCTTTAGATTACAGCCAGACAACTATTTATAGAATAGAATAGAATAGAATAGAATAGAATAGAATAGAATAGAATAGAATAGAATAGAATAGAATAGAGTAGAGTAGAGTAGAGTAAAATAGAACAGAACAGAACAGAATAGAATAGGGGAATGGAAAACAGAATAGAGAATATGGAAGAGAAAATAGAAGAGAAGAGAATTGAAGAGAAAATAGAATAGAATAGAAAATGGAAAATAGAAGAGAGAAGAGAAAATAGAGTAGAGTAGAATAGAATGGAGTAGAATAGAATGGAAGAATAGAAGAATAAGAATAAGAATAAGAATAAGAATAGAATAGAATAATAGAATGGAATAGAAGAATAGAACAGAACAGAACAGAAATAGAATAGAATTCTTTATTAATTGGACACACATGGAATTTGTCTCTGGTGCACAAGCTCTCAGTGTACATTCAAGCAACAAGTGATAAATCATGATCATAATAATGAAAAAATACAATCATCACAAATCATAAGATACAACACTCAGGAATAGTCATAGGATACAAAATAAAAGCAATCAACATAAATCATAAGATGCAAACAACAAAGTGATCGCCATAAGATGCTGAAGGAACAGGTAATAGGACGGATGAGAAGGACAATAGTAACACCACCCTACTACATGGTGTGATATCCTAGAGCATAAGACAATGTTATGGGAATTAATTGTTTAGCAGAGAGATGGCATGGGGAAAAAAAACATCTTTGTGTCTAGCTGTAGACACAGCTGCAACTAGTAGAAGAGAATATTTGTAGCTGAGTGTTGAACTGTAGGTCCTTGGTGCTCTCTGAGCTTCGATGTTTGCTTGCAGACATTGGATAATGAAACATCTTCAAGACAACATCCAAACTCAGAGAACACCAAGGACTTCCCAGAAAAATATTTCTCAGCCATTCATGTGCAGTAGCTCTACATCTATCCTACATGTAGAATCCATTGTGGTTTCAGATTAGGCGGACATAAATGCAAGGGTGGGGCGTTCGGCTTATCTTGGAAACTCTAGCAAAGATTGTCTGAGAACTGAACCAGCCCACTAAGTCCAGTCATGTTAGCCCAGGGGTCAGCAACCTTAAACACTCAAAGAGCCACAAAGGAAGCCTAACTGGAAGCCCCCCATTCAATTCTGGAGCCGACCGGAAGTCCGGTTCCCACACCATAGAGTCTTCTCCTAGCATGGCATCCTTTTTCCTATGCTGACCGGAAGTCTGGTTTCCCCCCACCATAGAGTCTCCTCCTAGTGTGGCGTCCTTTTTCCTCTACCCATCCTAACCGAAAGCCCTATCAATTGTGGAGCTGACTTGCAACAGGGAGCCAAAGTAGAGGGATGAAAGAGCCACATGAGGCTCCAGAGCCGCAGGTTGCTGACCCCTGTGTTAGCCGAACCAGAGACATTATGGATAGAGATAAACAAAATGAACCGAGTCATGAGAATGGTTCTCCAGGAAAAAAAACGAAGACGGGAAAGCTGAATCGACTAGAAAAAGGACATCTGTCTAATATATGGTATTAGAGATGTCATCGTTAAGGCCAGCGGCACAGCAGATACTTCCCACTTAATAACTGGCTTCAGCTCTCAGGGCACATCTGCGGCTGCCAGACTGGCCGAGGTGGGCAGGGGGAAAACAAAGAAAAGAAATATAATGATAACCCTTTGGGACAAGGGTACAAAGATGCCAGGCAGCTCTTGAGGAAATTGCAAAAGAGGGTCTGTATTTTCAAATTTCTGGTCCATTTGATATGATTGTGATTTATTGAAAAAGAAACTTAATGGGGTTGATGAAAAAAGAAAGAAGGAAGAGAAAGAAAGAAAAAAGGAGAAAAAAGAAAGAAAAAGATGAAAGGAAAGAAAGAGAGAGAGAAAAAAGAAAAGAAAAGAGAGAGAGAGAGAAAGAAAGAGAATGAGAGAAAAAGAGGGAAAGGAAAAGAAAGGGAAAGAATGAAAGGAAGGAAGGAAGGAAAGAAAGAAAGAAAGAAAGAAAGAAAGAAAGAAAGGAAGGAAGGAAGGAAGAGCCAGACGGAAAAGAAAGGAAAAAGAGAAAGAGAAAAAAAGAAAGAAAAGAAAAATCCAACCACAAATCATTTCGGTGACTTACTGAAGAGGCACATGTTCCAATCGTAGAGAAGATAATTGCCTCATTTAAATGAAAATATGTTTTGTCTTACCAAAGTAGTTGCTCATGGCTGTATCCTCAGACTGTAAAATGTGCATACACAAATGTAGAAGTGAGAATAAGCATATATATATATATATATATATATATATATATATATATATATATATATATATATATATATATATATATATATATATATATATATATATATATATATATATATATATATATATATAGGTCTTTAGTTGTTGCTCCGTGTAAAATTGGCGAGTGTCTTGGCCTGACGAAGTTTCATTCGTCATCTTCAGGCTTCAACGTTGCTGGAGCAACAGTGATCGCAGCTGTTTCTTCCTTTAACAGCTGCGATCACACATTGCTCCCAGAAGCACGAAGCTGAAGCCTGAAGATGATGAATGAGACTTCGTCGAAACGTTGCCAAGACATTTCCAATTTTACACGGGAGAAAACCCGAACAACCAAAGACCTACATACAAACACCCGTGAAAACCTCAGAAAACAAATATATATATACAAGCCCCTAAAAACAGACCCCACCACCTACCTAGAAAAAACCACTAGATCCAAAATAAAAGCCTCCCCCATCAGCGAAGAAATCCAACAAAGAATCATTCCCAGAGAGAAATCATCCAGATGCCCTAAGCTCTATGGCCTCCCCAAGATACACAAAGAAGGAACCCCACTCAGACCCATAGTCAGCTCCATAGGCTCACCTCTACAAAACCTAGCCAAATTTCTCGCCAAACAACTACAGCCCTATGCAGAATCCATCGCCTCACACGTAAAAAACTCATTCCAGTTCATAGAGATCATAAAGAAACAAAACTTACAGCCCAGCGACCTACTCGTGAGCTTTGATGTCATATCCCTCTTCACCCAAGTGCCAATCAAAGAAGCCTTGACAGCTATCCAAAACAAATATAACCCCCAAGCACATCCTAGATCTGACCAACCACTGCCTATCCAACACATACTTCATCTATAATGGACAAAAATACAAACAAGTAGAAGGAGCACCCATGGGATCACCCTCTCACCTGTCATTGCCAATCTCTACATGGAACACTTTGAAACCCAAGCTCTAGAAAAATCTGATCACAACCCAAACTCTGGCTCAGATATGTAGACGACACCTTCATAATCTGGCCACACGGGAAAGAAAAACTTGACAACTTCCTCACACACCTCAATAGCCTACACCCCAAAATACAGTTCACCATGGTAACAGAAGTTAATAACCAACTTCCCTTCCTGGGTGTCTTAGTCTACAGAAAACCCAATGGCTCCCTAGGACACACCATCTACCAGAAGAAAACACACACAAACCCCTATCTGCACGCACTCTCACACCACCACCCAGCACAGATCAACTCCGTAGCCAAGACACTCATCTCCAGAACAAAATGCTTAGCTGATGAACAACACCTAAAACCCGAACTAGACACTCTCACTAACGTACTAACATCCAATGGATTCCAAAGAAATAAGGTTACCAAGCTAATCCAAAAGAACCCCCACTAAAATCCAAGACAGAGAACAAGAAAACGGCACAGCCCTCCTCCCATATATAAAAGGCACCACAGACAGAATCAGCAAGATCCTCCACAAACACAACATCAAGACAGCATTCTGCACAAACAGAAAAATATCCACCATCCTAAGAAACCCCAAAGACAAAATTGAGTTAGAAAATCAAGGAGTATATGAAATCCCATGCACCGCCTGCCCCACCACATACATTGGACAAACCAACAGAAGAATAAGTGCACGATTGAAGAACACAAGAACTCATTCAAAAAGAGGAACTAACTTCTTCCCTGGTCCAACACTTTAAAGTCACAGGACATGATATTGACTTTAAAAGACCAGAACTATCGCCAAAACTGAACACTTTAACAACAGAATAATCAGAGAAGCCATTGAGATAGAAAACGCCCACACAGCATGAACAAACGAGATGACACCTCCGCCTACCAGCCATTTGAAACCCGCCTTATTGACAAACGAGTCCCTAACACGAGGAATGACACCAGACCCACACTCACGAGGTCCACACAGGATGTCACCACCGCACATCCACCCAGAAAGCAGACCCAAACCCACACTGATCATGAAGCACGACCAAGGACCAGAAGCCAGACCGCAGCTGCAACATTAGCCATTTCAAACCCCTCCAATCCATACATGCAGCAGACTGACACCCACTATGAAGATGTAGCACGACCACAAAGCCAAACAACAGCTATGCAGCTCACCAGCTCAAATCCCCCTTCAGCACAGACTAGACTGAGCACAACCAAGCCCCCACCAACACAGGACACACCCCAGCCAATCAGAGCACAAAACCCCCATCCAATCAGAGCACAGCCAAGCTCCCACCCAATCAGTTCAAACCCCACTAGCAGTTAAAAGGAAGAAACAGCTGCGATCACACATTGCTCCCAGAAGCACGAAGCTGAAGCCTGAAGATGACGAATGAGACTTCCGAAACGCCGCCAAGACACTTCCAATTTTACACGGAGAAAACCCGAACAACCAAAGACCTATATATATATATATATATATATATATATATATATATATATATATATATATATATATATATATATATATATATATATATATATATATATATATATATATATATACCTCCTCCCTCCCTTTTACTTTTACCTCCCACATAGAAGTGCACTTGTGAAACCTAATCACCAAGAGCCAAGGCAGGCAACGGAAAGGATTTCACTAAATTGTCAGTACAGCAAAAAAAAATATTAAGCCTATAACTTTGCCCAAAGCAATGGGGAAGCTCATCTGTTCAATACACACAAAAGCTCTTGTAGTAGGTTTCCCCCCTCCACTTCCCCCCCACATTTTAATGGCATCATAACCTTTGATTATTCCTAGAAATATTTGGTCTGCAAGAGATATTTCTGTGAAATTTAATGGCAGTTGTAAAAAAAAGAAAAAAGAAAGTTCAGCGTGTGGAATAAAGAAATTCCAGATGTGAAGATGGCAAATTTTGGCAGGGTAGCAAAAATAAAAAACCCCAAAAAAACAAAACCCAAAAAACCCAACAATCCGAAAACTAAATTGCTTAGCTAGTTCTCTGGCTTGAATCTCTTAATGCTTTCTTCTGGAACTCACTAATTATATCTTTAGAAAATCTGCAGACATTACAGCTATCTTTAGCTGTTATTGCTTGTGCTTTTCCAGTGGACTCAGCACTGACGGAACTTTGGACTAATGGGCCCCATTAGATGAATACTAGCAGAAAGTTCTCCTTCTCCTTTTCCTCCTTCTCTACCCCTCCTCCTCTTCTGCTCCTTCTCCTTTTCTCCTCCTTTACTTTCTTTACCGCTCCTCTTCCTTCTCCTTCCTGCCTTCTCCTTCTCCCATCTTTCAGTTTGATAAAGGGCAATCTCCTTTCAGCATTTCTTTTCAAGAAAAAATTAAAGTCCAAGAATTCCTGGACAGATAGAAAGATGGACAGATGGATGGACAGATGGATAATAGGCTGGATGCATGGATGGACAGACAGAGAGACAGACAGATGATAGACCAACGGACTGACTGACATCCAGAAAAATTCCAGAGTGATGGAACATTGGATAATAGAAAACAAGGCACATTGGATAATAGAAAACAAGGAAGTTGGCCACCCTTGTCTTCATTCAAAATATATATATATGAAAAAGAAATTCAAAAAAGAAAAAAAAAATTTTAAGGGGGAAGGAAACTACAGAGAAACTGCACAGCATTAGAAGTTTCAAAAGGGGTACTAAGGGAATTACTCCGCTTCAAGAGGTCCAAGTAAAAATGTTACTTGGATAACATTTTATAAAGTTAATATAAAAAGATAAAGATTATCTCTGATAACATTTCCAGTGGTGGTACTGTCTCTTCCTTCCATTTTCATCCCTTTCATATTGTTGAACATTTTTTAAAAAATCCCCTTTTCACATATGCATAAGAAGTAAGGAATAGCTGTGCTGATTCATTTTTCTGATTAGTAGTCTTAGCAGATCTCTGGCAAGAAAAAAGACATGGTTGCACGGGTTGAAATCTAAAACCCAAGCACTCGGTGGTGAGCACTCCACAGAGAGCAAACCCTACTCCCTTCTAACACTGATGATGTTGCCTAGTTGGATCATGAAATATCTGCAAGACAACAACCAAGCTCAGAGAGCACTGAGGACCTCAAGAACCTCAGACAAGATCTAAAGGAGGCCCATACTTTGCTCAGCAATGGTTGTTCACGCCCAGGAGACAATCCTAAAGTCAAAAGTCTCCTCCCATCCCTTTCAGATTGAACTAAATTGGCTTAGGGTAACCTCACCAGGGGTGGGGCTGCTGAGGGTTTGCAGGGGTTCGGGAGAACCTCTAGCTAAGATTCTGTGCAGTTCAGAGAACCCCCAAATCCGACTCCTGGATGGCCCTACCGCTCCCGCCCCTCCCAGGAGTTCCCACATGGCCCGTTTTGGATGCAGGTAAGGGCAGGGCATGCAAAGAGGCTTGGGGAGGGCAAAAAACAGGCCTACCAGAAGTTCAGGAAGGCTGGAACCGGGCTTGTTTCCAGCCTTTAGAGGGCCTCCGGAGCCTGGGGAGGCCATTTTTGCCCTCCGGGAGGCTCGACGAAAACCTCCAGAGCCCGGGGAGGGCAAAAACGCCTCCCCCCACATAGTACAGGAGGCTGACTAGGCCACGCCCATGATGGCCACACCTACCCAGCAACCAGGCAGAGAACCTCTTTCTAAAATTTTTGAAGCCCACCCCTGAACCTCACCATATAGTTTGAAGCTATCAGACAACTTACAGCATAAACTGAAGAGCCAGAGGAAAATCAGAACTGTGCTGGTGTGAAACGTAGGCGAACCGCTACAGTCAACTTTGTATTTCGTGCAGGAGCACACCTGGATTTTTAGTTCCATATTATTCGATAGAGGAGGTGTTCCAGGATCCGTCACCAAGATGGGGATGATATAATTGGCCTTCTTCAAATTCGGGGGCACGGCAATTTGGCTGTGGGTATCTGCAGGAAGTAAGGAAGTTATATTTAGGGCGATAGTTTAAATCTTGCAGAAGACACCGCAGCGAAGTGTTTTTCAAACTTGGCAACTTTAAGATGGGTGGACTACAACTTCCAGAATTCCCCAGGCAGCACGTTGCCAAGTTTGAAAAAAATAAAATATAAACCCTGATGTAGTGGAACAGTAAAAAAAAAAAAAAATCAACTATAAGACAGGTGGTCCAGAAGTCAAACATTATCCCAGCCAAGGAAATTTTCAGCACACCCCTTAGTGCCAACTCCTCTTTTATTTGCAATAGGAGGATAATAATATTGCCTTATCATAAAATGTTAGTTTAGGGTTTATAAGTAGATGAGACCCGTGAAACACTCCGAATGCTTAACACAGCCATGAAAGTGTCCACAGGGACCCCTCAGCTCCATCTGTCTTTCTGTACACATTAGGGCTTCTAAGAATTTTGCACAGCACTCATAAAATGCACATGAAAGATATGCTGAGCTTCCAGCTCTGTGCAAATTGTTCACAAGTTTCAGACCTTTGCAAAAATCAGAGCCTTGGCTATCTCTTTTTGCTCGTTACAACATGCTTTCGACCCTGCATGCAACCAAGGTTAGGTTCTTTGTGGGTATCCCTCCCCTAAAACTTCATCTTTAGGTAACTGAGCTAGTAGCCAAATGAGTATTGAGGGTCTGTAGCTGTAATTTTTTTTTTTATGATGAAGAACCAGCAGGTATCCCTCAGTGTTTGGAATTACTGCAATGTATTGTGTAGTTCAGTCTCCCACAACACTCATTTTCTGTAGAAGAAATGACAAAATATATGTACCAGTGGTGGGATTCAAATTTTTTTACTACCGGTTCTGTGGGTGTGGCTTGGTAGGCGTGGCAGGATACTGTAAAATCTTCATTCCCTCCCCACTCCAGGGGAAGGTTATTGCAAAATCCCCATTTCCTCCAGATCAGCTGGGACTCGGGAGGCAGAAGATAGATGGGGCTGGGGCCAGTCAGAGGGGGTATTTACTGGTTCTCCGAACTACTCAAAATTTCTGCTAGAAATTCTGCTCCAAAACCTGTCAGAACCAGTGGTGTGTTGCTACCAGTTCTCCCCGGTTCAGGAGAGCTGGTAGTGGAGATGTTGATGTGACAGTGAACTGGTTCACTCTGACCATCATCTGGTTCTTCCCGCCTGCTCCTGTGCTATACCTACCTTTATTCCTTCTTTTTTAGCCCAGCTGAAAGGCGTGGCAGAGCGGATTGCAATGCCTCAGCTGTTCAGCAATTCAATGCACTTGTGTGTAGCGCATGTTTGGTGTGCGTGCAAGCAAAGCGGGATTGCATGCAAAGCGCATGCGTGAAGCGAACCTATGGTAACACCGGTTAGAACCCACCACTGGTCAGAACTTGCTGAAACCTACCTCAGATATGGACCGCTGCACTGCAGAGAATTTTTTAGAACTGTTGGGGACCACAGCATCTTCTGGCAGCGGTGGCTTATTTTGATGATTTGGGCAAACGGAAGAGATAGTTGGGGGCTGGGGCCTTCCAATCTTTATTCCTGAATTTCTCAATTTTACAGAAAAGTTGTGTCCTTTGAATGTAGCAGGTCATGGGCCCTCCTCGAGAAGAAGTACGCAAAACAGACTATGTTGAGAACAACAGTTCATCGATTCGAAAAATTGGCGCTAAGGAGTCGCAAATTAGACCAGTGTCTCTCAATTTCAGCAACTTGAAGGTGTGTGGACTTCATCTCCCAGAATTCCTCCAGCGATCATGTTGGCTGCAGAATTTTGGGAATTGAATCTATACATCTTCAAATTGCCGAGGCTGAAAAACACAGCATTAGACAAATTCGATTATAAGTAAAATGGTCAGGCAATGGACGTTGAATAGGAAAACATGGATATTTTCTTGTTTTTAAAAATAAAAAAATAGAATGAGATGGAATTTAGGTGGACCAGACTAACCATCAAATGTATTTGTTCAAGGGCAAATGTTCAGAGTACGGTCAAAATGATGGCCACGAGGTTGGAATTGAAGCTCCATCTGCTCCTTAGGTGTGTCTCACATGCAGGTGGAACTTCATTTGTAACATCATGGCCACCATCTTGGTTTTGTGGATGTGGTATGGATCTCCTTGAAGGTGGTGGCTCACACAGATGGGACCCAGCCTGATTTATACATGCAGGGAAAAGGACAACTGTAAGGGAAAGACAACCCAATGCTGAAAGTTTGGCTGTTTCTAATAGACTTACTGTTAATTCTGGTAAGCTTCCATACTTTATCTTGACCTGATTGCTTGCTCAACTCAAATTTGAAGGGCTCTTGCTTGGGGTGAATGTCTTTATCTAAGGCACCAAAGACAACTTTCACATCCTTCGCATCTTCACAGACGCTGGCTACCGTTGGGTAAAGAGAAGGGGCGTTGTCGTTCACATCCTCCAAGATAATCTGCAATGTTCCAGTACCTGTAGCTGGAGGGCTACCTGCAGGAAAAGCAGAAGGTATTTACAAATGCTCTATTTATGTATATCGTGTTTCCCTGTAGGATTTGATCAAGGCACTTGTGCATCAAGGCAATAGATGCATTAAGGCTTCATAACAGAGAGGGAAAAGAAAAAAAAACACACACTCAAAAGAATCCATTGGGTGCCCTATTTGCAAAGCCAGAGCATTCTTTCTTTAATGATCAATATCCCAATCAATCAATCATCAATCAATCAATCAATCAATCAATCAATCAATCACAAAAATGGAGAATGAATGTGAATCAGAATTGGAAGACCAAGTTTTCTGAGTCATGTCTGCTCTGGTATGAATCTTATTCAACCAGTGTTGAATTCAAACAAATGATTCCATATTAGCCTCCAATATTTTGTATAAAGCTGGGCTTATAACCAGGTTCTCTACTAGATAGGAGCCTTTTCGAACATCATATAACATGGCAGATATGGAAAATAAGACCCTGTCTCTTGAATGATGCTCTCTACGTATTACGCACTGGTGAAATCCAAACCGGTTTGCTGCTGGTTCACTGACCACGCATGCGCAATACGTGCCAAAAGGAAGCTTGGGAAAGTAAGTAGAACAGCGGTGGGTGGGGGAATCAGCTGTGGTGCGCAATTTAGCTTTGCTAGACAGCAGGATCTAGCTTTGCTAGAAAGCTAAACCCCACTGCATAGCTGATCATAGGAAATATCGGTTCAGAGGAACCAGTAGCTTTTTTAAACTACCGGTCCGCCTGAACTGTTAGCTTTTTTTTTTTTTACTAGTGGTTCACCCGAACTGGTAGTTTTTATCACTACTGGTTCGCCCAAACTGGAGCAAACCGGTAGCATTTCACCCCTGGTATTGTTGTGTCTTGTCCGCTCTCACCGCAGCCGGGGTCTGCTTATCTGCTCCCGAACACAGAGGAATGTATGCCTCCCGGCCCCAGTTCTGGCTCCATGCCCAGACAAGCTGCAGAGGAGGGGGCACCTCCCGGTCCCAGCCCTGGCTCCATGCCCAAGCAGGCTGCAGAGGAGGGAGCATCCCCCGGCCCCAGCCCTGGCTCCATGCCCAGGCAAACGGAGCAGCTAGACCCCTCCCCCTCCTCCACAGCATGTGAGCCTGAGGAAAGTTTACTTCCAACAACAGCTGATTGGAGTGACCCTCGCATCAGAAGATTGGATAGGCGGAGGCAACAGAAGGAAGGGAGGGGCAGGCCTTAATGAGTGCTGAGTCATGGAGCCACACCCCATGGCCTATATAAAGGATCTGCTTTCTGGCAGTCTCTGAGTCAGGCAAAGTCGAACTTATCTTGCTGAAGTCACTTACTGGTCTCCTGCCTGCTCTGAGGACTTTGCTAGGACTTTGGGCAGAGCTGCAGAGGCACGCCTGATTCGGATTTCCCTGACCCGGCCGTCAGCGGAGGAGTGGGACACAACAGGTATTATGGGAACTGGTCCATCATGTTAGTAATCAATCGAGGGACTGAACAAGTTTTTCCTTCTGCATCTCCACTGCAGAGAACTATAGGGGTAATCCATGACATACAACCATTCATTTAGCAACCACTTGAAGACATAACGGCCCTGAAAAAAGTGACTTGTAACCGATCCTCACACTTCTAAATGTTCCTGCCTTTCCATGGCCACATGATCAACATTCAGGGGCTTAGCAACCGACACCAGGGTTCCTGGGGTCACATGATCACCAGGTGCAACCTTCCGAATTGGCTTCTGACAAGCAAAGTCAATGGGGGAAGCCAGTTATTGAGCCCTGGCTTGGGGCTCGCCTTACCTGGGGGATGGGGAATGCAGTGGGAGCAATGGGAGCGATGACTGAGGCACCAGTAGTGTTCCGATTCCTTATGGCACCCATCAGCTGAGATGTTCCCCGCTGGCTCTGCGATGCCCGGCTGATCGGGCCCAGCAGCCTTCCACAGCAACCATGCACTACCAGATGGGCCGTTACAGGTGGTAAAGAGGATCACTGCCACTGGATGGACGTCGATCAGCTCTTCTGCCAGCTGCCGGCTGGTGGTTCCTGATGGGCGTGGCCAGTTGGATAGCCCAAGGATGGGGCCTGGAGGACTTAAAGAACGCTAGGAGGCTAACGCTTCAGGTGCTGACTTTGCATGGGACTCATTTCCTACTCGTTGCATTCTGAGGCTCCAGACTGTTTGTGGGGAATAAAGCTGAGTTTTGCCGCGGTTTGCCACGTGTCTTGGCTCTCTTTGTTCCTAGCCAGGGCCTTCCTAGAACAGCTGAGACCAGATTCATCGAACAACCGTGCGAATCATTCAAGTGAAATTATTTGCTTAACAACCCCGGTTAAAAATAAAATAAAATTGTAAACTGGGCAAGACTCGCTTAAAAACCACCTTGCTTAGCAATGAAAAATCTGGTTCCAGTTATGTTTGTAAGTCGGGGACTATCTGTAACTGATCCATGGTCGGTTTCACTGTTAGCTTCATTTTTGCAGAGATTTCCCCAGAGTAGCGCTTTGAGACTTTCTGAGTTAAGCATTTATCTTTGGAGAGCAGACTCAAGACCAGCACTTTCCTCTGTTTAGATTGACAGGTGGTAATAACTTCTTGTCCCTTTCCAAAGTTGACCTAGCTATCTCACATACAGGTGAGAATGTGATTTCTCCCTGTTCTTCCCCCCCCCCGTCTCTTCCACCATCTGTGTTTTCGGTAGCATCTGCTCCCAAAATGAAACTGTAAAGCCAGCAACAACAAACCACATATTTGTTTCTAGTAATTACTAGCATTTGTAATGATTCTTCCATTCCAAACAAAGGAGGAACATTATTATTTCATGTTACTCTGAGGGATATGCAGGGATTTTCATTTTGTGATTCCCTCAAGAACTTCCTGATTCATGTAATACCCGTTTTTCCCTCCTCCATGACTGCTTAAAAGCCATATGGAATCCAGGTTATCCTGGGATTTTTAAGAGAAATAAAAACAACCCTAGGAAGTGCCATGCCTGAGGAGGAATTGATTGAAGTCCTGCCTTGCAAACATGTTCAAAAAAAGCAACAAGACTTCAACCAGATTAATGGAATAACAGAGTTGGAAGGGACTTTGGAGGTCTTCTAGTCCAACTCCCTGCTCATTCAGGAGGCCTTATGCCACCCAAGACAAAGGGTTGTCCAATCTTTTCTTGAAAACCTCCAGTGATGGAGCACCTACAACTTCTGAAGGCAAGCCATTTCATTAATTGTTCTGGCTATCAGGAGTTTTCTCCTTATTTCTAGGTTGGTGATTCCATCTCGATAAAAAAGATGACCGTCAAGATGATGCTGACTCATTCTTGGTTGGAGAGGAGGAACCAACTGTAGGACCTCAAGCTGAAGGTAAAGATTTTGGCACGTGTTCTGCTTGTGTCCCAGTTCACCTGGAGCCATGATTTATTTTAACAATGTTTCATGAAGCTATATTTTGGGTCGAGAGACTACACGACAGTCCATATATGGACCAAGTGCAACACCCAGGTCTCCTTCTCCATGATCGCTGAGAACCAAAAGTGAATTTTCTTGCCAATTATGAGGTGTTGCTATCTTGAACATAGAGTGATTAATAAGCATCTCAGAGTGTAAAATGAAAGAAATTCATCTTCCATGGTTTTGTTCATACAGATGAAGGCTACCTTTAATCCCACCCTTCCCATGTTCAGAGATGGTATTCAGTCAGTTCACACCGGTTCAGGAGAACTGGTAGCAGAAATCGTGGGTGGGCCCACACCCTTACCCTGGATCCAAGTCATGCTATTTAGGCACATTTTCGAGGCCGGCTGCATGCACGGAAGGCGCTCGAGCGAGAAAAGCACATTTGTGGAAGGCTGGCTGCATTCGCGGACAGCTCACGCACATGAAGTGAGTGTGCACATGCAGCGAACCAGTGGTAAAGGTAAGTGAAACTCACCCCTGCCCATGTTATGGCTCTCTGTCAGCTGCCACCTCATGCTTGTGTTTTGCAACCAGTCAGTATCAGCTGCCATGAATTCAGGGGGTGGGGGTGGGGGCTGGATGGGAGGGGGGAATGCTTTGAGGAAAAAGAACTTCACTGTATCTCTTCAAGATGGTCTTCAAGGACAACCAACGTAATGCAGTTTGCATACCAAATCTATGCCTGATGTGACTCTTCTAAAAACATCTTGGTTGAATCTGATGGGACATGGGGGCCCAGTAATGGGAGGCAACTAAGGGATGGAAGAGTTAGCCTTGGAGATTTCGGCATGCAATGTTTCAGTCCCGGCTATGCATTTACTGCAATCCACTTGACTTCTAGTAAACTGTACCTTTCTCCATAAATGGAATCGAGGATCGTTCTTTCTTAGAGGTTCAGATTGAGGCAGGTCTGACACTCTCAATCATTAAATATTTGCTCACCCATCCACAAAGCTGTGGACTTTTAACCGTAATTTGTTGGATTGAAGAAGAACTGGCTGTTCAAGTGACATACCAAGCCATCAATCCTAGTTTACAGGGCCCCGGAATTGGGTCTGCCTTTCAAGGTAAGCCAGAAACAAACAAAGCATCATGGATTAGTGAACTGAGGGCAATTGTGTGTTGTGTGCCCCTGTTGGGGGCATTGTGTGTTGTGTAGCTACAGCAAAGCTGCTCACAATGGTGGGAAACAGGTTTGAAACCAACCCCAACAGGTTCAATCTCTCCAAAGCCATGCACCCAGCATGACTTTAGGAGGCTGGAAAGAAAGAAAAATTACCGTACTTTTCGGAGTATAAGACACACTTCCCCACCCTCCAAAAGAGGGTGGAAATGTTGATGCGTCTTATACACCGAACACAGCTATTTTTGGCCTCCCGAAACCTCCCCCATGTGCCCCATTTTTGCCAAAACCAGGCCCATTTTTTGCAAAAATGGGATGCGCAGAGGGTTTGTGGGGCCTGCAGAGTGCTCCTGGGGGCCGGGGAGGGCAAAAACCAAATACGCGGAGGTCAAAAACTATTTTTTTCTCGTTTTCCTCTACTAAACCTTGGAGCGTCTTATACTCTTATAGTCCCAAAAGTACGGTGACACATTAAAAAATAAATTCAGAGAAAACACGATCAGAAACAAATTCACGGTTGCAGAATGATAAATGATCCCAATGGTTACATTTCATTCATTTCAGACAAATAAATGCACCACTAAGGTGGAATTGTCCAGCTTCTACAGTCTCTCTGCCTATTTCTACCCTAGTATCTGATCTGCAGGGAGAACAGGCTGCATCCTGATTAATAAAAATGGAAATTATTATTCAGTAAAAGCTAAACTAATTGAATTTTCAAAAGGCCATATGCGTTCTTTTTTTCTATTCTTTTCTTTCTTTCTTTTTTTAATATATTATTAAGCTGAGTCAGGAAGGAGGAATGGATGAAAGGCCAACGGAATACTTGAAATATGAGCCGCTAAGTCAGGTTTGGGGATTCTTAATTAAAACCCCACACTGGAGTACATTATTTGCCAATCATCCTCTTCTAGTAAGTCACTGTTTTTCTGACTTTTCTCTCTCTCTCTCTCTCTCTCTGCTCTTTCAAAATTAAGAACTGGCGGTGTTTGGAAACGGGAACACACTGGCTCTCTGGTTAATGCAGTTTTAATTTGGTCTCCCTTTGCCCGTGCTTTAAGCATCTCTCAGCTACTACCAACACAAAGAGGGACGGAAAATTGCCTCTTGCCCGATGGAGCGACTCTGTATTATTTATACACGTCTATTATTTATAACCAATTACACGCCATACACTGGGATTTCAAAAGAAAAACAAGCAAATGTCAAGGTTGTAAGCTGAAACTGGTTAACAACTTTAAATGTAGAAGAAAAAAAAAACGCTGAAAGAGAAAGCCAGAAATAAAAAGACCCCCGTCAAGGCTCAATTGACCCCCCTGGAGAAGCCTTCAGAGTCATATTATTCATCTCTTCCCAGGGTATAAAAATAGAAGGGCTCAATAGCAGCCCCCCCACCCTTTCCCAAGAGGATTTGTTGAGTACATAGACAACAGATTAATCAAATTGACAAAAGGAAAGATTGCATGGAGCCAGTGCCTTATCTCCTCAAGGAAGGGAGGGCTGTCACCCTACTGAAGAATCAATACTGGCTTGTTAGAGAAACTCAAGTGTGATGGTTGTCTGCACCTACATGGTTGATGCTCTGGGTTTTGGGTTTGTTGTGTCTGCGCCCCCCGAGCCGGGCCCCCTGCCAGAAAGTGACTCGGAAAGTGAGGGGGAAGGGCCATCAGGACTTACCTCAGGAGCACCGGCTTCCCTGGCTCAGCTCCAGGAGCCAGAGGCAGGCCAGGTGGAGGAGATAATGAGGCCTCCGTCCCCTGACTCTTCCCCCCCAGGCCACGCCTCCAGACCCGGCTGATGGCAATCAGGCCTGGCTGGACCCTAGGTTTCGTAGGCAGGAGAGGCAGGAACAACAGAAGCAGGGGTGGGGCAGGCCTAGGAAGTGCTGAGTCATGGAGCCACACCCCACAGGATATAAAAGCAGCAAGGACTGCTATACCACTTCGTGGCAAGCAAATCAACTGCTTAACTAGAGCTAAAGTACTGTTTGTTCCTGGTTGACTCATCGGCATCAAGAGAGATAAGAGAGACACTTGGCAGACGCTTGCTAGTTTGCTGCCAGAAGCTGATAGTTGCGAGCTAATTAAGTCATTGCTCGGACTGAGGCGAGGGGGGACAGAACAGGGTTTTGGGTTTTTTTTTATAATGTCAGTAGTGGACTGCAAGGTGATCCAACCAGTCAGTCCTAGAGGAGATCAACCCTGACTGCTCTTTAGAAGGCCAGATCCTGAAGATGAAACTGAAATACTTTGGCCACCTAATGAGAAGGAAGGACTCACAGGAGAAGAGCCTAATGCTGGGAACAACTGAGGGCAAAAGAAGAAGGGGACAGCAGAGAACGAGGTGGCTGGATGGAGTCACTGAAGCAGTCGGCGTGAGATTAAATGGACTCCAGAGGATGGCAGAGGACAGGAAGGCCTGGAGGAATGTTGTCCATGGGGTCGTGATGGTCGGACATGAATTTGCAACTAACAACAAAAGTGGCCATTGGCAGACACGCTCGTTTCTTTTGAGACAATCCAGAAACAGTAGAAGGCATCGGATGGTATGGAGAATGAAAGAGGCCAAATTGATAGGTTTACATCACGACTCGATATTTGTTTCTCTTACCTGCTGATGTCCCAAAGGGGCACCCTGCTCATGTAGGAGACCCTATACCAGTGTTGGTGGACCTTTTCAGCACCGACTGCCGAAACGGGAGTGCACGCACGCATGCGAGGGAGCACCAGAAACAGGAAGGGCAGATCCCTGGTGCACATGCATGCTCTGGGAAGCTGAGTTTCCGGTTTCCAGCATGTGTATGTGCAGTGGTTACCTGGTCTTCCTGTTTCTGGCAGTCGTGTGCATGCGAAGACCAGCTGGCCGGCAAGCATTGCACACACCAGAAACTGGAAGCTTAGCTTCCCAGCGCGTGCATGCGCACCAGGGAGCTGCTCTTTCAGTTTCCAGTGCTCCCAAGTGCACAAAGACCAGCTGTTGCATGTGCGCGCAAGAACCCAGAAGAGCAACGAGCGACAGCTGGCATGCCCAGAGAAATGGCTTTGCGTGCCACTTCCGGCATGTGTTCCATATGTTTGACATCACGGCCCTATACCATTTCAGACAAATTGGTCGTCCAATTTCTTCTTGAAAACTTCCAGCACCCACAACTTCTGGAGGCAAAGTCTTTCCACTGATTCATTGTTCTAATTGTCAGGAAATTTCTCCTTAGTTCTAGGTTGTTTCTCTCCACTCATTGCCTCTTGTCCTCCCTTCAGGTTCTTTGGAGTATAGGTTGGTGCCCTTCTACGTGGCAGCCCCTTAGATATTGGAACACTGCTATCATATCACTCCTAGTCCTTCATTTCATGCAAACTGTAGGAAAATGGTGAGATCCTTCACAGTTGGGTTAGCTGGAAGCTGACCTACAGTATAGACCTATTCATGAGCTTATCAATTCTTGATCCTTGTCTGGTTTAAAAGTTGATGCCACATTCTAAAGTATACGAACATCTCTGCATTTCACTGACAATTCAGTGAAAATGATTGATATATATATATATATATATATATATATATATATATATATATATATATATATATATATATATATATATATATATATAGGTCTTTGGTTGTTCGGGTTTTCTCCCGTAAAATTGGAAGTGTCTTGGCGACGTTTCGACGAAGTCTCATTCGTCATCTTCAGGCTTCAGCTTCGTGCTTCTGGGAGCAATGTGTGATCGCAGCTGTTTCTTCCTTTTAACTGCTAGTGGGGTTTGAACTGATTGGGTGGGGGCTTGGCTGTGCTCTGATTGGATGGGGTTTTCTGTGCTCTGATTGGCTGGGGTGTGTCCTGTGTTGGTGGGGGCTTGGTTGTGCTCAGTCTAGTCTGTGCTGCAGGGGATTTGAGCTGGTGAGCTGCATAGCTGTTGTTTGGCTTTGTGGTCGTGCTACATCTTCATAGTGGGTGTCAGTCTGCTGCATGAATGGATTGGAGGGTTTGAAATGGCTAATGTTGCAGCTGCGGTCTGGCTTCTGGTCCTTGGTCGTGCTTCATGATCAGTGTGGGTTTGGGTCTGCTTTCTGGGTGGATGTGGTGGTGACATCCTGTGTGGACCTTGTGAGTGTGGGTCTGGTGTCATTCCTCGTGTTAGGGACTCGTTTGTCAATAAGGCGGGTTTCCAAATGGCTGGTAGGCGGAGGTGTCATCTCGCTTGTTCATGCTGTGTGGGCGTTTTCTATCTCAATGGCTTCTCTGATTATTCTGTTGTTAAAGTGTTCAGTTTTGGCGATAGTTCTGGTCTTTTAAAGTCAATATCATGTCCTGTGACTTTAAAGTGTTGGACCAGGAAGAAGTTGGTTCCTCTTTTTGAATGAGTTCTTGTGTTCTTCAATGCGCACTTATTCTTCTGTTGGTTTGTCCAATGTATGTGGTGGGGCAGGCGGTGCATGGGATTTCATATACTCCTTGATTTTCTAACTCAATTTTGTCTTTGGGGTTTCTTAGGATGGTGGATATTTTTCTGTTTGTGCAGAATGCTGTCTTGATGTTGTGTTTGTGGAGGATCTTGCTGATTCTGTCTGTGGTGCCTTTTATATATGGGAGGAGGGCTGTGCCGTTTTCTTGTTCTCTGTCTTGGATTTTAGTGGGGGGTTCTTTTTGGATTAGCTTGGTAATCTTATTTCTTTGGAATCCATTGGATGTTAGTACGTTAGTGAGAGTGTCTAGTTCGGGTTTTAGGTGTTGTTCATCAGCTAAGCATTTTGTTCTGAGGATGAGTGTCTTGGCTACGGAGTTGATCTGTGCTGGGTGGTGGTGTGAGAGTGCGTGCAGATAGCGGTTTGTGTGTGTTTTCTTCTGGTAGATGGTGTGTCCTAGGGAGCCATTGGGTTTTCTGTAGACTAAGACATCCAGGAAGGGAAGTTGGTTATTAACTTCTGTTTCCATGGTGAACTGTATTTTGGGGTGTAGGCTATTGAGGTGTGTGAGGAAGTTTTCAAGTTTTTCTTTCCCGTGTGGCCAGATTATGAAGGTGTCGTCTACATATCTGAGCCAGAGTTTGGGTTTGTGATCAGATTTTTCTAGAGCTTGGGTTTCAAAGTGTTCCATGTAGAGATTGGCAATGACAGGTGAGAGGGGTGATCCCATGGGTGCTCCTTCTATTTGTTTGTATTTTTGTCCATTATAGATGAAGTATGTGTTGGATAGGCAGTGGTTGGTCAGATCTAGGATGTGCTTGGGGGGGTTCTGACCAACCACTGCCTATCCAACACATACTTCATCTATAATGGACAAAAATACAAACAAATAGAAGGAGCACCCATGGGATCACCCCTCTCACCTGTCATTGCCAATCTCTACATGGAACACTTTGAAACCCAAGCTCTAGAAAAATCTGATCACAAACCCAAACTCTGGCTCAGATATGTAGACGACACCTTCATAATCTGGCCACACGGGAAAGAAAAACTTGAAAACTTCCTCACACACCTCAATAGCCTACACCCCAAAATACAGTTCACCATGGAAACAGAAGTTAATAACCAACTTCCCTTCCTGGATGTCTTAGTCTACAGAAACCCAATGGCTCCCTAGGACACACCATCTACCAGAAGAAAACACACACAAACCGCTATCTGCACGCACTCACACCACCACCCAGCACAGATCAACTCCGTAGCCAAGACACTCATCTCCAGAACAAAATGCTTAGCTGATGAACAACACCTAAAACCCGAACTAGACACTCTCACTAACGTACTAACATCCAATGGATTCCAAAGAAATAAGATTACCAAGCTAATCCAAAAAGAACCCCCCACTAAAATCCAAGACAGAGAACGAGAAAACGGCACAGCCCTCCTCCCATATATAAAAGGCACCACAGACAGAATCAGCAAGATCCTCCACAAACACAACATCAAGACAGCATTCTGCACAAACAGAAAATATCCACCATCCTAAGAAACCCCAAAGACAAAATTGAGTTAGAAAATCAAGGAGTATATGAAATCCCATGCACCGCCTGCCCCACCACATACATTGGACAAACCAACAGAAGAATAAGTGCACGATTGAAGAACACAAGAACTCATTCAAAAAGAGGAACTAACTTCTTCCGTGGTCCAACACTTCAAAGTCACAGGACATGATACTGACTTTAAAAAGACCAGAACTCTCGCCAGAACTGAACATTTTTACAGCAGAATCATCAGAGAAGCCATTGAGATACAAAAACGCCCACACACCATGAACAAACGAGATGACACCTCCGCCTACCAGCCATTTGGAAACCCGCCTTATTGACAAACGAGTCCCTAACACGAGGAATGACACCAGACCCACACTCAAGGTCCACACAGGATGTCACCACCACATCCACCCAGAAAACAGCCCCAAACCCACACTGATCATGAAGCACGACCAAGGACCAGAAGCCAGACCGCAGCTGCAACATTAGCCATTTCAAACCCCTCCAATCCATACATGCAGCAGACTGACACCCACTATGAAGATGTAGCACGACCACAAAGCCAAACAACAGCTATGCAGCTCACCAGCTCAAATCCCCCTGTAGCACAGACTAGACTGAGCACAACCAAGCCCCCACCAACACAGGACACACCCCAGCCAATCAGAGCACAGAAAACCCCATCCAATCAGAGCACAGCCAAGCTCCCACCCAATCAGTTCAAACCCCACTAGCAGTTAAAAGGAAGAAACAGCTGCGATCACACATTGCTCCCAGAAGCACGAAGCTGAAGCCTGAAGATGACGAATGAGACTTCACGAACGCCGCCAAGACACTTCCAATTTTACACGGGAGAAAACCCAACAACCAAAGACCTATATATATATATATATATATATATATATATATATATATATATATATATATATATATATATATATATGTTTTCTGAGGTTTTCGGTGTTTGTATGTAGGTCTTTGGTTATTCGGGTTTTCTCCCACGTAAAATTGAAGTCTTGACGACGTTGACGAAGTCTCTTCGTCATCTTCAGGCTTCAGCCGTGCTTCTGGGAGCAATGTGTGATTGCAGCTGTTTCTTCCTTTTTAACTGCTAGTGGGGGTTTGAACTGATTGGGTCAAAAGGAAGAAACAGCTGCAATCACACATTGCTCCCAGAAGCACGAAGCTGAAGCCTGAAGATGACGAATGAGACTTCGTCGAAACATGCCCATAAAACTAAGCCAGGTAACTCTTTCTTTTTCTGTCCCCTCTTGTCAACAAATCTTTTATTCTAAACTTTAGAAAAGACCAAGCTGCTCGTTAAAATCACAATCTGTTTCTACATTTGAGTAATTTGTATTTCAAAATGCCAGGCTCTTATCTCAGAGTTGTAAATGGGCGGCATCCATCTCAAACCCAGATTGTTGCAAAATTATTTTTTCTCTCTGGATCTGCAGCTTATAGTGATTAATTTAAGCAATATTTTCCCTGCAATTTATATTTTGACTAAACCTTAACGTGATACGTAAAGGATGGATATTCCATTTATTTTTCTCTCTTCAATTAATATAGCAATTAAAATAAAGAGTGTAAAAGAACTTAATTGGGTTGCTATGGCTACTAATTACCCAATTTCTTTTCCAAACCATGTGTTTTAGGTGGAATCAATCTGCGATAATTTAATTTCAGGCATCATGATGTCTATAAACAGGTTAAGGCATATGGCAAGATCGTTTTTAACTGAACTCTTAGACAATTTTCATTTTACTTGATCTGACTTCGTAGTACAGCCCATTTTTCCCCTATTAATTTGCCTGACATCAAAAAGGGAGACAAAGATTTATGACCTCAGAATCTATTTTTAAAGCATTTTAGTCCATTATTCTCTCTCTCTACACACACACACACACACACACACACACACACACACACACACACACACATATAGACAGAATTGTATATTCAAAAAATGTACTTGAATTAATCAGCTAATTTGATCTTTTTTAGCAATAATAAATACCAAGCAGGACAATTTTATGAGATCAGGATTCACCAACTATAGGTAGTCCTCAATATACAACCACAACTGAGCCCAACAGTTCTGTTGTTAAGCAAGACTGTTGTTAGTTTCCCCCCATTTTATGACCTTTCCTACCACAGTTGTTATGTGAATCATTCTCATTATTATCTTGGTAACACGGGTGTTAAGGGAAACCAGCTTTTCCAATTGACTTTGCTGATCAGAAGGTCGCAAAAATGGATCACACGACCCCTGGGTACTGCAACCATCATAAATATGAACCAGTTGCCAGACCCCCAAATTTTCACCACGTGACTTTGGGGATGCTGCAACAGTCGTAAGCATGAAAAAAGGCCATAAGTCTCTTTGTTCAACTCGTGAAGCTTCCCTGGTCTGCTCCCGAGTTGCCATAAGCGGGGGGATGGGAAATCGCACCTCGCAGCTGTAGCAAGGAATTTAATCCTCAGTCATAACAAGATGCATTCTGGCTGAGCAAGTCAAGGCCATCTTTGTGGATACCAACAATGCCTGGAGGGAAGTGACTTCTACAACCCGCAAAATTACCTCATTGGAGAATGTGACCGGGTGACACACTTTGGGGGGGGGCAGGGGAAACAGGGCCAGAAGGAAGGCACAAAGGAGGTGAAGTCAGACTTGGCTTCACCTAGGTAATTGTTGTGACCCAGGCCCAAGGTAGGTAGTTTTAAACGCAATCGGTTCAAAAACAAACAAGACTTTATTAGAACAGCTGAGAATTAACTCATTCTCAGCATAGTCCAAACTAAATCAAAACAAATTCTTCATAATACAATTGCTCAGTCTTATCACCAACCTTGGTCTAATTAGACAAACTGCCAAAGGCTTTTCTTGGCAAAAGTTCAGAAGCAGAAGGCGCCGACAAGAAATAAACGCAGCAAGACAAGAAGCAAGTCTATCAATGTTGTTTTCCGACAAAGAGCCCAAGAGCCGTTGCTGGTCTTTTAAGCCTTATGGGAGGGGCCAATCATCTCTTGGCCCTACTCCCAAGTTGTCCTCTTTGCTTTAGCTGCTCTTGCTTTCTGGCAGCTCTTCTCATGTATGCACTAGGAACAGGCTCCTCCTGTTCCTCTTTCTCACTACTATCAGCCTCTGGAGGGTCCGGAGTCCACACATCACTCCCAGATAGCTCTGGCCCTATCTCTGCCTCTGACGCAGAACCCTCATCGGGGCCTTCCCCAGCCTCCAGGACTGGGCCATGTTCTTCCTCAGCCTCTTCACTGTCGGACTCCGCTGCCAGCTCCGCAGGCTGCTGGCGGACCACAACAGTAATGCTGACATGGTGCTCCTAATAAAAGACTGGATTTTTATTGCCAGATGGCTTGCAACTCTTAATTGCGTTAGGGAACTGGTCGGAACCCTGAGTTTATAACTTCAAACGGTCATTAAATGAATGGCTGTAAGTCGTAAGATGTAAATAAAAAGGAAGCCAGCCAGCCAGCCAGTGTGGAGCATTTGTCTGAAGGTCCCTTCTATTCCATGCTTATCTTAGGAAGAAGAAAACCAGGCCAAACCAATTCCCTGCAGTTGACTTAAGAAAATTTTCCATTCAACCGCCCGAAACCCCCTAACCTTCTTATAGATTTTTGCTGCTGGCTCTTTAGCTTTTAGCCAATTCCCTGAAAACAAAACAAAACATGGCTTGATCCACTTCCACGGGTTTACACCGCTTTGCAGAATTCTTCACAGCATTTCGTTTTGGTTTATAGGATTAGATAGCCTGTGTGTCTATATTGGCCCTCGATAAACTAGAATAAAAATCAAAGTACCCCACCAAAAGCCCTTGACCTTTGGAGAAAGCCAAAGAATGCAAAGCGAATTAGGACATCCATTTAGGAAGTGGGGGGAGAGGGGGGAGAGGCAGCTTCTCTCCACAGGAAAGGTCGTATTTTATTATTTATGAAATTAAGAAGTGCGATTTTCAAGAGCCAAGGCTATTCCCAAAAAGGGTTGGAGCGTTCGGGAATGGCAGGTGCATTTCTAAAATCCCTGCTTGTACAACCTCAATGAAGGAAGACAACATGGATTATTATTTAATAATGGTAGGGGCTTTGGAAAAAAATTTATATAGTTCGACATTTTGGGTGTTCAGAGCTAGTGGCTCAACTGCACACGGTTCCACCGCTTACCCTCTCCGGCTCCTTCAAGGATGCTGATATTTCATGGCAAAAAGTTTAGTTTTGGGTAATGTGATTTTTCAAAAATGAATGGTGGAAATGGGAAGTGATTTTGGGGTGCAATGTTGGGAGGAATTTAGGATTTAGGAATCGACCACTTGGGGAAATGGAATGGTTTTCTTCTTAGATGTTTCCTGCTCCATCTGGATCCTCACACATCCAGAAAATGATAACAAACAATTGGCCAGCTCTTTCTTGTGATGTCAGCAGGTGGAACAAGGTGGGTTGTACTGACAAAGACAACATTGCAGTTTCATAAAATAAGACACTTTCAAAGGTGAAGCTTTTCATCAGTAGCAAGAGCCTGTGGAAGCCATTAAACGTCACCACTCTTGGGTTAGACATAGGTTCCAACTTTGACATGTTAGACATGAGCAAATGTTCTTCTGTGAACGCCTGGAGGTTGGCTTCAAGCCAGTGAAGAAATCTGTGATTTCTAACTGATGGTCCTTTAGATGTTGTTGATCCACACATCCCAATCATACCCAATAGCACCTTCGTTGGTGAAGGATAATGGGAATGGCTGTTCAGCAAACATCTGGAGGTCCATGTGAACTAGGCTATTTAACCGGGATTGAACTTAAATTCATGGCACTGTCTGTCAGCATGCCAAATATCTTAAGCAAAAGACCATAAATTTGAAAAAGCAAATAGTCTGGCAGCTTTACTGTACAGTGTTAGGTTACATTAAGAGCCATGGTGGTACAGTGGTTAGAATGCAGTATTTCAGGCTGACACTGCCCCCTGCCAGAAGTTCGATCCTCACCAGCTCAAGATTGACTCAGCCTTCCATCCTTCTGAGGTTAGTAAAATGAGGACCCAGATTATTGGGGGCAAAAGGCTAACTCTGTAAACCATTTAGAAAGGGCTGAAAAGCACCGGAAAGCAATATATAAGTCTAAGTGCTATTGCTATTTAAAAGTAGTAGTCATAGCAATAAGCATAGTAATAAGCATTAACAAGCCAATGTTTCATCTTGGTTTTATTTATTCGTGATGTCAGTTGTTTCCACCAGCAAAGGGTTGTAGCTGAGATGAAAACATCTGAGTCTGGCACACTCATTATGTCAACACTGAGTACTGTAGATACCTCCTATTCTCAAGATCAGGAGAAGAGTAGTCAATTTTTTACTGAGTCAAAAATGTTGAGTGAAAGAGGTCTTGAGTTTAAAGGCTGGAATGGGCTCATAAACAGGATTTGATTCCTGGCCTCTGCAGGAGGCACAACATCTGCACACAGATCACTCCTGTCATGTGCTCAATAGAGCAACTTATCCAGCTGTGTTGCGCTTGTGCGCTTCTGCTGTAAGCAAGTTCTTGAATGCGGTTGAGTATCTGGAGAATACAGATTTATCACCATGCCTGGGGTGAAGTCTGACATCCAGTAGAAGATACCTCAGTTCCAGCCACTTTCCCATCAGGTTTGGCCAGCTTTCCAACCGCAGCTTAATTTAACATCATGTGCATTCTGTGGCCCAGCGGGAACATTGATAATCTTTAGAAAATTAAGCATTAGTGTTGGATGGGTTGGGAAAAGTCTTGTGGAATCAATTTTATCACATTAGCACATGGAGTTAGCCATGAAATTATATCCACCGCTTTCCAACTGAATCCCAGCAACACAGCAGAGGGAGCAGCTGAAAGACACCAGGATAGATCTTGGCTTCGTCATATTTTGAAGGCTGAGTGAACTTTTTACAGGACATCAGTTTGCTCCAGATGTCAATGAAATCTAATTTAATGTATTACACTGTAATTATTTTATAGAGTACAAGCTGTAACTTGAATTAAGTAGCTGACACTCGGTTGTTCGTCCCTGACAGGGTGTATATCACCACTCTCGTAGAGCAGATAAAATTGCAGAGACCGACAAGGTCCCTCCCTGATGGAGAATGATGGCAGACGATTGTCAGAAGATGGTTTGAGCTTGGAGTATGTCCCCCTACCCACCCACCACCACCTGCATGCATTCAGAAAAGGGTTGACAACCAAACAGCACATCACATTGTGTCTACTCAATCATGATGAATTTTTAAAAAATGCATCCGTCTCTACGCTTTATTTTTAGATTTAAGAAAAAAAAAAGATGGATAGCACAGCAACAATCCCTTATGTTTTATGTAAGCTCCTTTGCTTGGGCCTTCAGCCGGTTCATGGAGGGTTACCCGTTTAACCAAGAAGGAAAGAAGGAGCAGATCAAAGAATAACCAACTTTGTTTATCTCTCAAGGACAATCTCCCAGAAATATAAATATCATTTGGCATGTCCTTTTCAGTTCCATGTTTGAAGGGATCTTTGGAAGCTTGCTCTGAGCCCACCATCCAGCTGAATTATCATCAGTAATACTGCAACAGGTGGACCACATGCATTTCTACAGCATGGCAGATAATTAAAAATGTGGCCGTCTGGCCATGGGGACCTTCTGGTTAGACAGAGATGGGCTAAGCAGAAGGACCAAAGCCAGCCTATTTAAAAGAGACTTGTACTGATCTTATACCAGTGTTTCTCACCTTGGCAAGTATAAGATGTGTGGACTTCAACTCCCAGAATTCCCCAGCTAGCCTGATATGTAGGGAATTGCTTTGGCCTGCTCACAAAACCTAAGTGACACCAAAGCGTGTGTGTGCTCAGTCCCATATGGGTAGACCAGGTTGCCCTGATAGACCGGTCCCACTGGAGAAAAAACACTTAATCTCTCCCCTGGTATAGCCAACAAAGTGAGGAGAACCTGTGGCTTAGAGGCTAATACATCTACCTAATAAGTAAGTAGCCCGGGTTTGAATCCCAGAACGGTACGACTAGCTGATGAGAACTAAATAGCTTGAAATAGATCTATACTAAGGTAAGGTAAAGGTTCCCCTTACACATATGTGCTAGTCATTCCCAACTCTAGGGGACGGTGCTCATCTCCGTTTCAAAGCCAAAGAGCCAGCGTTGTCTGAAGACGTCTCCATGGTCATGTGGCCAGCATGAATAAATGGCAAAGGTACACAGAACGCTGTTACCTTCCCACCAAAGGTGGTCCCTATTTTTCTACTTGCATTTTTTTAATGTGCTTTTGAACTGCTAGGTTGGCAGAAGTTGGGACCAGAAACAGGAGCTCTCTCCATTACGCAGCACTAGGGATTCAAACCGCTGAACTGCCGACCTTTCGATCGACAAGCTCAGCGTCTTAGCCACTGAGCCACAGCGTCTCTTTTAGATCGATATTAGTTTCCCTTTATTTCTTTATCGGCAAAAGATAAATTTAACACAAAAATAGTTTGTCACAAAAGCGACTGCCTGCGAAGGCTCCTGGATCGGGGCTGAAAGGTGAAAACAGAAGCAGTATGCTCCGTCCCATAATTGAGTAGACCAGGTTGCCCTGATAGACCGCTCCCACCAGGGGGAAAAACACACAAAATCAAAGCGATTAGTTCTTGAATCAATGTCTGGGATATTGGGATACATCATAGTGGCTGGAGATTTTACCATGGAAACCGAAATCCAATGAATTTGGAGATCATAGAGTTGGGCTACGAACTACAAGTTTCCCTGAATACCTGAAATTTCCACTTCTTAGTAATACAAGCATTATATGTATTGCTTTCCAGTAATAAATTTATCCTTCTAATCCGATTAGAGTAAACAGGCATACTATATGGAGGACGCATTATCGAAACCCACAGGAACACGGGATGAAAGGAACGAGGGTGTGTTTGTGTGTATGGAAAACAGACTTTCCTGCAAAAGCCGCTTTTCAAGAGAGAAATAGATTTACGAGTAGCCAAATAAACCGCAGCAGCAAAAGGGGACCTCATTCCCTATTTTGCATTTTAAAGCCATGTTCTTGTCAAACCCTTGCAAACATTCCCCGTGCAGAAACCGGAGGAAAGAAATAAAATTACCCTCTTAAAAAGAACATTTTTACAATTCATCGTTGCAGCTGAACCAGCTGCATCTCCGAGAAGCATGTAAGCATATTAGCTTTTCGAACACTACATACAAAGCTCTTATTTATTTTGCGCCTTTCAGCTGTGCGGTATAAATTCAACGTTTCCCTCCATTCTCTCCATCTTTATTTTTAACATGCTACAAAACAGTTGCTTGCAATGAGTTTTCATAGCATCCTTCTAATTTAGACGATGGGCAACAGAAGGAGCTCTAATCTGCGTAATACGTTAAAGAGATTGCTTTTTAACTAGGGGTTTTTAATTGGGATCTTATTCTCTGCTACGTGTTAAAGAGAAGAATCTGGAAGATTGAAGGTGAGTTATTTGTATAGTGGTGCCAAGAGTTTAATAATCAGTTCAGATATTTGCAGAGAGGGTAACAAAATTAATCCTAACCCCATGGATGAAAATAGAATTAAGGCTTTGATTTCTTACTAGGAAGATGATTTTACAATTGGGATGAAATCTTTAAACGAAAGAAAATAATTCATGGATCAATGAAAGACCATCTCCTTCAAATGCAGGAGGTCCCGTATGCAGCATCCAATTTCTCTAGGATTGAACAAGACCCCTCTTCAAACATGGAAAGCTACTCTTAGGGTCTTTTGCCAATAGTTTATCATGATAATAATAGCAACCAGGTTATCAAACTGAGTCTACGCATTGGCTTAAATCAAGGTTTGTCCATAGTTTCTTGAATAAACTACAACTGGCTGGTTTAACACATGATGGCTAGGTTTATAAAAAAAAAAGAATTGAACAAGAACCAAATGACATTAGGGCTAAACATGAATTAACCAAGGTAAAGGTGCCTTGTAGGTTTCTGTACCTTTTGAACCCTTCTAGTTGTAGCTATTGTCAATCACAGAGGTTCTACAAAATATGAAATTCGTTGCCTACTTTTCATAAAGCTAAAGGTTACCTTTACCTTCACCTTACTATTCGTATTGAATTCTTTCCTTCGCTGCTCTTCGTAATGCAGGATTTTGTAGGAGATCATCATCTCAGTTCATCTAATGATTTATTAGAACTTGACTACAAGAAGAGCATGGCTCAGTGGCTAAGACGCTGAGCTCGTCGATCAAAAGGTCGGCAGTTCAGCGGTTCGAATCCCTAGCACTACATAACGGGGTGAGTTCCCGTTACTTGTCCCAGCTTCTGCCAACCTAGCAATTCGAAAGCACGTAAAAAAAAAAATGCAAGTAGAAAAAATAGGGACCATCTTTGGTGGGAAGGTAACAGCGTTCTGTGCGCCTTTGGCATTGAGTCATGCCAGCCACATGACCACAGAGACGTCTTTGGATAGCACTGGCTCTTTGGCTTTGAAATGGAAATGAGCACCACCCCCTAGAGTCAGGAACGACCAGCACATATGTGTGAGGGGAACCTTTACCTTTACAATAAGAGCAGAGCACTACCCAGGAAGACTCTTCTTCCTACAGGGACGAGCTGGATGCTCTTTGGGAGGCTTCTAAGCCTCTGCTACCTAGGAATTCATAGTACCAAAATCCAACAAACGTGGAAGGTACCACAAGGCAGAAAAGCTCTTCTCAGAGAAAGCTGTGAATATTCTTTGCTTCTGGCGGTAAGGAAGAGGAGCAAAGCGCCCATGCCATTGGCTACTACTCACCACTGTCTATTGCCAAAAAGGATGCTGTGTAGACATTGTTGAGGACGGAAGGGGATTCACGATCAAGCATGCCCTTGGTGCGAATAGTTCCATTCGTAGGGTTAATTTCCAACCAGTCTGCTGGATCTCTGTCGGTGGAGAATCTGCCAAAATGAACAGAGCATAATCAATGATATCAATTGAAGAGAATCTTTGTGGCTCAGGGTTGAATTTATTTATTTATTTATTTATTTATTTATTTATTTATTTATTTATTTATTTATTTATTTATTTATTTATTTATTTATTTATTTATTTATTTATTTTGTCACAACAATATATGTAGGAATCATACAAAAGATTATATAGTATATAAACATATATGGGTAAATATAAGGAGGTATAAGCATATATATAGAAAAAAGAAAAGAAAAACAATAGGACAGGAACGGTAGGCACGTTTGTGCACTTATGCACGCCCCTTATGGTCCTCTTAGGAATTGGGTGAGGTCAATAGTAGAAAGTTTTTGGATAAAACTTTTAGGATTATGGGAAGAGACCACAGAGTCAGGTAAAGTGTTCCAAGCACTGATGATTCTGTTACAGAAGTCATATTTTCTGCAATCTAGATTAAAGCGGTTGACATTAAGTTTAAATCTATTAGTTGCTCTAGTATTATTGCAATTAAAGCTGAAGTAGTCTTTAACTGGAAGGACATTACAATAGATGATTCTGTGAGTTAAGCTTAGGTCTTGTCGAAGGCGAATGAGTTCCAAGTTTTCTAAGCCTACATTCCATGACCCAACTAGAGAACATCACCTGTGCTAGAAGGCAGTGGGATTTGTGCAAGTGGTGGGCTGCGACCGGTTTAACAACCGGTTCTGTGAGCGCGCGCACCTAACGCTCTTGCATGCAGCATTCAAAATACAGCAATTTGAAGCTCAGCTGCTTACCTTCTAAGGAAGCCCTGGCAAGTGGAACAGCTGAGGCACGGAAATCAGCTGTGTTGCATGAATCAGCTGAGCCAGAAAGAAGGAAATATAGGACAGGATAGGGCCCAGCCACTGGCCGTAACTACCGGTTCACCCGAACTGGTCTGAACCGGCTGAATCCCAGCCCTGGATTTGTGGGGCAGAGAAGGAGGAGGACTGTGGGATCTTTGATGCTCCCTGAGCTCAACCGTTTTTTGGCAGACATTTCATCACTCAACTAGGTAACATCATCAGTGCTGGAAGAGGGTGGGGTTTGCAGAGAGGAAGAGGAAGATAAGGACTGTGGGGTTATCTCCTAATGGTTGTTTTCTTGTAGATGTTTCATTACCCAAGTATGGAACATCATCAGTGCTAGAAGGGAGTAGAGTTTGTGGAGGAGGAGGACTGTGGGGTCCTTGGTGTTTTTTGGGGCTGGTTGTTTTCTTGCAGACATTTTACAACCCAACAAAGTAACATCATCACTTAACAACAACAGCAAAAATGACCATAAAATTGGACACAACTCACTTAACAACAATGTCCCAGTTGTGGTCATACTATTCATAATATTTGTCTTGGTATCTATCTATCATCTATCTATCTATCTATCTATCATCTATCTATCTATCTATCTATCTATCTATCTATCTATCTATCTATCATCTATCTATCTATCTATCTATCTATCTATCTATCTATCTATCTATCTATCTATCTATCTATCTATCTATCTATCTATCATCTATCTATCTATCTATCATTCTATCTGTCTATCTATCTATCTATCTATCTATCTATCTATCTATCTATCTATCTATCTATCTATCTATTATCTAGCTAGCTAGCTGCAATCTCAATCCTTGAGAATACATGACATAAACTACACATATTCTTTAAAGACAGGAGAAAGTGGGAAAGTGGAGAAAGGATGGGAAGAAGATATCGCAAGAATATTTTTACTTCCTTGAAAGCAACTCCTTCTTTTCATCCAGATTCTTAAATTTCCGTATGTTTTTAGGCAAGCACTAGCCAACGGTGACAGGGATCTACACATCCACATCTCGGGAGGGAAAAGATGGACGCGACGTTGGGTCTCAGCTCAAATTTCTAAATGCTACCTTCCCACTCGAGATTCTGTGCTGTGCTCATTAGATCCATGTTTCTCAACTCTGAAAACTCTTAAGATGTGTGGACTTCAACAACTTAGAATTCCCCAGCTGGGAATTCTGGGGAGTTGAAGTCCATACATCTTAGACTTCCTAAGATTGAGGAATGCTATCTTAGATCTTGACTTAAAAGAGGCCTCTTTGTTGAACAAAGGCAGATACCTTGTCAGTGATGTCACATAGATGTTTGTGACTGTACAAACAAAGCATCACATCCCCCAAAGCACCTCATTCACACCAAATGACAATAGTGCTATTGGCACCATCAAGAATGATTAGAAAGGAACAAAGAACAAGCTGTTGTGATTAGCAAATGATACAGTCGATCAGCTCCGCCTGGGCCTGTTTTTCATAACCATCAAAACCCAGATCCGCAGCAGCATCTTATGATCCACAGTGATGAATACACTGCGCGACAACAACAGTGCGTCTAATTATTTCACGCCGCTCCATTATTCCTTTAAAAAGGATAATTCTGAAACAAAGATGCCCATCAAACTAGGAGACAAGGTAGCTGAACTCATTGCAGGGTGAAGAATGTCCCATTGATCCCAAATAATATGCTTGTGTGTGCGACATATGCGTGTGCAGGTACTTCACACATACAATTCCCCCCCTTCACACACACACACACACACACACAACACTCAGCTCTGCAGAACAATTGGGAAAGATTAACCAGTGCTTCTACATTCACAAATGGCAGTACCTTGGAGAAATGGGCATTTCTCGCCAATCTGTTCCGATTGTGCGTCGAAGATAAATTACACAACACGTAATTTGACACAGAGCATCATTTCTCTTTCCCCCCAAATTAAATCTTCTCTCAAATTTTACCCATTGTAAGTGCATAATACCCCTTAACTAAGGCGATTGTTCCTCGCTGAGATTCTTTTAATATGCAAATACGAGTTTCGATTGCCCAAAGAATAAAAAATAAATATATATGAAAAATAAAATCAAAGCAACATAGGATCCTGATTTAGAAGATGTGTTTGCGGGTGATTCAAGCAGATGTCGACCCCTCTGTTTGTAGACTTCTCTACTTTCCAAATCTATACACATATGGCATACCTTTCTGGGAACCAGGGTTAGTTCTCAGTTGTAGAATGAATATATTCAAATTGGCTTAAATCCACTAAGAACAATGTTAAATTTCATGTGAAAGAGAACTGGGCAATTTAGAGGAACCAAAAGCTGCAAGACCTAACAGGATTTATACATCTACCACAAGAGAAAGCAAAATGAGTGTGTTAATTCCTATCTCATCTCTTATTTTGTCTACGGGAATGTAGAATTATTGAGTTGGCAAGACTTATTTAGCCGATCAACCCAACTTGTATTCATTGGAATACCAGATACTGAAACATTCCAGACAGATACAGATAGTTCTCAATTTACAGCTGCTCCATTAGGGACCATTCGAAGTTACAACCGCCCTGAAAAAAGTGACTTACGACAGCTTTTCACACTTAACGACCATCGCAGCATCCCCATGGCCGTGAGATCAAAATTCAGACACTTGTCCGAATTGTCATGTATTTACGATAACTGCAATGTCCTGGATCACATGATGCCTTTTTGTGACCGTCTGACAGGTGAAGTCAATGAGGAAGCCGGATTCACTTAACAACCATGTTACTAACTTAACAACTTCACTGATTCCCTTAACAACTGTGGGAAGAAAGGTCGTGCAATGAGGCAAAACTCATTTAACAACTGCCTCACTTAGCAACAGAAATTTTGACATCAGTTGTGGTTGTAAGTTGAGAACTACTTAGAGTTGTTCAGACTCTATTAAGGGACACCCAGGAAAGGACAACCCACTAGATAGAAAGATAGATAGATTGATAGATAGGTAGGTAGAAAGGTAGGTAGGTAGGTAGGTAGGTGCCTTACCTAGTGGTGTTATAGGAATAGGAATAGAATAGAATTCTTTATTGGCCAAGTGTGATTGGACACACAAGGAATTTGTCTTGGTGCATATGCTCTCAGTGTACATAAAAGAAAAGATACGTTCATCAAGGTACAACATTTACAACACAATTGATGGTCAATATATCAATATAAATCATAAGGATTGCCAGCAACAAGTTATAGTCATACAGTCACAAGTGGAAAGAGATTGGTGATGGGAACTATGAGAAGATTAATAGTAGTGCAGATTCAGTAAATAGTCTGACAGTGTTGAGGGAATTATTTGTTTAGCAGAGTGATGGCCTTCGGGAAAAAACTGTTCTTGTGTCTAGTTGTTCTGGTGTGCAGTGCTCTATAGTGTCGTTTTGAGGGTAGGAGTTGAAACAGTTTATGTCCAGGATGCGAGGGATCTGCAAATATTTTCACGGCCCTCTTCTTGATTCGTGCAGTATACAGGTCCTTAATGGAAGGCAGGTTGGTAGCAATTATTTTTTCTGCAGTTCTAATTATCCTCTGAAGTCTGTGTTTTATGTTATGTAGCTTTAAGCATTCCCTCCCCCTCCCCCTGTCCTGGTCTCCAGGTCTCAAAAACCTTTTGACACAGAATGGGACTCTCCTTTACATTTATCTACCTGAGGCCGAGCTTGTAAATGCAGATTCGTTTCAAAATCCAAGTGGAATTGGCCTGAAAAATAACCCTGTATTTTGGCCATGTTTGGAATCCTTTCCAAGATGGCGCTGCCGAAGGCTGCCTCAGTTAAATACTCTCTAATGGTTTCTTTATTTTTAATTATTCTGTGCGACTCACTACGGATTTCTTACTGATGAGACCATCTGCTAAAAATTAAGCAATGTTTCTTTAAGGAGCAGCTTTCTGTGATTTCACCCCCGCCCCTGGTCTTTACAGATGCAGAGGAGATTCTAATACAGGAAGAAGCAATTTCCCCGGAGCCATGGATTACCAAAAAACCCAAACAGCAGAAGTGAAGAAAGAGAGGTAAACCAGTGGGAATTCTAATCAAGCTAAGAAATAAGAGAAATAAAACTCCTCTGCCTTCAATTTTTCTAATCAATGCATGTTCACTTGCTAATTTACAGATCCCTCACATCCCTCACATAAACTGTTTCAACCCCTACCCTCAAAACGACGCTATAGAGCACTGCACACCAGAACAACTAGACACAAGAACAGTTTTTTCCCAAAGGCCATCACTCTGCTAAACAAATAATTCTATCAACACTGTCAGACTATTTACTGAATCTGCACTACTATTAATCGTTTCATAGTTCCCATCACCAATCTCTTTCCACTTATGACTGTATGACTATAACTTGTTGCTGGCAATCCTTATGATTTATATTGCTATATTGACCATCAATTGTGTTGTAAATGTCGTACCTTGATGAACGTATCTTTTCTTTTATGTACACTGAGAGCATATGCACCAAGACAAATTCCTTGTGTGTCCAATCACACTTGCCCAATAAAAATTCTAAAAAAAATAAGATGGATGAAATACTCCTCTTAAACAGATACAATTCTGATTTTTACAATTCAGCAGTTGTATGTTCCCCTCTCCCCCTGTTTTTTGGGGAAAAAGGCATGCCATGAATGTTAAAAAGTGTTCGTCTTTCCATGGAGGCCAGGTGTATTGACAATGAAAGAACTGGAAAAAGTTTCTTCTCTAGAAAAGTGTAGGAAAACCCTGAATTCTTGGCTCTGCTTGGTTGGCTCTGTACCTAATCTCCTTTCTGCATTTGACTGTTCATATGGGAAGCCATAAGCTGCAGACGCGTTTTTTTCCCCCCATTAAATATTTGATGATAGAGAATGCAGGAGTCTGCATGTGTTAGCAAAGCCATGATAATATGTGAAATGTGCAACAGGCCATAAAAACACTTCCTGGAGTGTGGAGAGATTTCAAAAGGTATTTTTTTTCTTCCTTTTTTTTTTCTCCTCCTCCTCCTTTCTGCCCTCAGGATCCAGGTGAATTCTGCACTCTAATAAATAACGAAAAACTTAAGTGTGTGCTAGTCTTGTACAAAACAGGGGAAAATGCTCGTAATGTTCCCATTTAAACTCTCCTTTCAAACCACAATGATCTTGGATTGTTGATTGTCACTATATAGACAGTCGTTTAAAGGAAGGTCAGCAATGCCTAAACATCGAATGTTCCGGCTGTTTGTTACTATTAGATTCTTACAAGGAAAGTTTTATTGCTGTGGACTTGTTTCAAAACCGTCTTTTAAATACAACATGTTTTCAAATTGGACTGATTTTACATTATAAGATGCCTGGGGAAATCTATTAGTCTTGAGAGGCAGCTCACAAATATATTCCCAGTATACACACACACACACACACACACACACACACCACAAAGATTAAGGCAACAGCCTTATTTGAAAGGTACAGACCCTGTCACAATCTCCAAGGGGCTTACCATAATTCCAATTAATTTGTGTTTTTTTTCCTTACCCTCAGCTTTGTCCTTCTCTGATCATCAACACCAAGGTAACCATTTATTTTTCTTTTCTATTACATATTCTGTGTTTTGATTTGTTCTATTGTAAACTGCCTGGAGACATGCAAAAGTGAGTGGAAAGGCCATTTAAACTGAGCAACACAAACATGATCAGTGCGTAGTGCGTAGTGGATAAGAGACGCTGAGCTTGTCAATGGAAAGGTCGCCAGTTCAGCGGTTCGAATCCCTAGCGTCGTGTAAATGGGTGAGCTCCCATTACTTGTCCCAGCTTCTGCCAACTTAGCAGTTCAAAAGCACATAAAAAATGCAAGTAGAAAAATAGGGACCACCTTAGGTGGGAAAGTAACAGCGTTCCGTGTGCCTTTGGTGTTGAGTCATGCTGGCCGCATGACAACGGAGATGTCTTCGGACAGCACTGGCTCTTCGGCTTTGAAACAGATATGAGCACTGGTCCCTAGAGTCGGGAACGACTAGCACATATGTGCGAGGGGAACCTTTACCTTTACCTATGATTGTCACATAGAAAACCTTGGTAGCTTACAAGATCAATATCAAGTCATTTTAAGAGTTAAGTTCAGCTTCACAGTCATCTAGTTTTCTTGTTGAGATTACAAGATGTTTTCCTCTATTTCCCCCCCTTCCCCCATCTATGTGAGTGTCTGTCTTTGTGTGTATGTATGTACGGTATGTGTGTTTGTGTGTGTGTTTGACTTTTCAGTCTAACCTACAGCCCAAGAGAATCTCCAGCTGTGGAGATTCTCAGTCATCCAGGTCATGGTTGTCCCAAAGATGCTTTTTCCAAAAGACAGCTGGACCAGAGGTGGGTTTCAGCAGGTTCTGACCAGTTCTGGAGAACCGGTAGCAGAAATTTTGAGTCTTTCAGAGAACTGGTAAATACCACCTCTGAGTGGCCCCACCCTTCTCTATTCTCTGCCTCCCGAATCCCAGCTGGTTGGGAGGGAATGGGGATTTTACAGTAACCTTTCCCTGGAGTGGGGAGGGAATGGGGATTTTGCAGTAACCTTCCCCTACCATGCCTACTAAGCCACGCCCAAGCCACGCCATGCCCACCAAGCCACACCCACAGAACTGGTAGTATATTTTTTTGAATCCCACCACTGAACTGGACTATCTTGGTTTTTTTTTTCCTTTGAAAATGTTTCACTTCTCATCCAAGAAGTTTCTTCAGTTCTAACTGAACTAAACATTCCCCAACAGGCAGTTAGAACTGAAGAAGCTTCTTGGATGAAAAGCAAAATGTTTTCAAAAGAAACCCAAGAAGGTCCGCTTGTCGTTTGAGAAAAAAAAAGCATCTTGGGATGACAGCCCAGGAATTCGTCTTTTGAGGAATGACCTGATCCTGCTCATCTTCCAAGTTTACAGAAGGGTTTGGGCAGTGGTGGGATTCAAATAATTTAACAACCGGTTCTCTGCCCTAATGACCAGTTGGGTAGGCGTGGCTTGGTGGTCATGTGACCGTGTGGGCGTGTCAACTCAACGTCACTCATGTCGATGAGCACTTTGCCTTAGCTATTACAATGTAATAAGGATTAACCAGAGAGGCAGTTTCTGTAAGCAGGGCAGTAAAGATTAGGCTAGAAACACCACCAGAATGTTTCTTTCCTGCCTTTCTTATAGGATTAGCCCTGTAAAGTAGGAAAAAACAAAATAAGATTTCTTCCAACAACTGATTCTCTGAACTGCTTAGAAAGTTAACAACCGGTTCTCCCGAATAGGTGCGAACTGGCTGAATCCCACCACTGGGTTTGGGACGAGTTGAGGTTTTGGAAAACTATGAGGTGATAGAAAATGGGTTTTGAGAACTGAATCAGTATTTGAGAATTGATAGCTGACTCTTGTCATGTCCTCAATATCTACCCTACCTTGTTGTCCAAGGGTTGGTGAAGCTGGGCCTTGAACCCAATGAGATGATCTCTCAAAAATGGGAATTGAAGAGGCAATAAAATAACAGAACACACTGGTCCTTTTTAAAATTCCTGAGATCTTTAAAGTAGCAACAGGCCAGTTTTCTCTGGGCAGAAAAATAAGGTCTTTTCCATAAAAATGAGTGTAATTCTCTGTGTGCATTTAGTATTTCTGAAATATTCTACATCTAAAGAAAAACATGTTTTTCTTTCTTCCTCTCTCTTTCATTCTTCTCTCCTGATTTATCACATCGATCCGGTCCAGATATTTAGCAAGCTGTTCTTAGCCCTATTTTTCCAAAGCATTTTTTAAATGGGAGGAGAAGGGTTGAAAGAAAGAAAAACTGTCAAATAGGCCCATTCTTTATCCTGAGAGGATAGAAGTTTGGAGAACAAACACGGAAGGTATTAATGGTATGTGCAGAAATTAAAGGGATTTTTTTGGGGGGAGGGGAACAGCATACCTCTCAAATCTGCGGTTTTGCTGGGAAAGCGAGCTGTGAACCCAGATGCAAATATTCCCTCATCCAATTAAAAATGGCAAAGGATTACTCACAAGGCTGCAAACTACAATAACAAATCAAAAGGAAAGATTTATATCCTTCTGTCTTTCCCAGAATCACCACTTTCCAGATGCTTAAAAGTGATATGAAGCAATATTATTATCATTTTTGGACAACCCAAGTCAAGAATACTTTTAATGATGAGCCCTTAAGCATAATGCTTCATGCTGCATACTTCAGAGTTGTCTGGAGGCCCCTTCGACTGCAATTGCTGGAAAACATGGCTAGATTCAAAATGTTCTTCAAGAAAGTAAAAAATTACTAAATTGATTTTGAATTTAATAACAGCAGCAAGGCTGTTGATTGGACAATATTGGAAGAAAAAAGAGTTACCTACAATAGAAGAATGGATATTGAAAGTTACTAATTTGGCTGAGATGGCTAAAATCTCAGCTTTTTTGAAAATACGCAGGAAAGATATTTAATTGAATGGAAAAAATGGATTGATTATTTACGAAACAGATATCAGATTAAGAAATATCAGATTGCCTTTGAATAATTAGGAAGTATTATTTTATGTAATGGGGGGGGTTGGGAAATGAAAAGATTTGGAAGAGGTTAATTGGATTAGAAGGGAAAATTTTACTCTATGTTTGGTTTATGTATAACAATACCTTGTGATTGACCCGGGAAGCCGGGGGAAGGAGGGGAAGGGGGTTTTGGGGGGGGAGGGGGGAAGGGGGAAAAATGTTTTTCTTTAAAACTTTTTCAATAAAAAAAAAAAGTAAAAAATTGGTGTCTTACGCATTGTGAGGTGATGTATATTAAAATCTATCCAACTCTCAACAAAGTCACAAAAAGCCAATATGTGCTGCTAGGCTATCCTTTATATCATCGTCATCATCATCAACTTTTAAGGACCCCATAATCCCTTGCGGGGTGGACTCTGGGCAGCTGAATGGAGCTAGCAGAGTGTTTGAATGGCCAGATGCCCTTCCTGTCGCCAATACGGAGTTTTGTTCAGCAGATATATTCTCATTGTGCCCAAAGAGAGAGAAATTTCTGCCTCTACCTAGAATTGAACTCACAGTCTCCTGATTGTGAGGTGAGAGCTCCATCTCTAGGCTATCACACCACTCCGTAGGCTGTCCTTGGGCCTCCTATTTTATCTGGGGGCTTTCTCATCATTTTCATTTTAGAACATTCCTTCCAGGAATGAAGTTGAATATCACTTTTCCATTTAGGATGGTCTGCAGCAGAGAGCTGAAGTAGACAGCAGAGAGTTTGGTCTAGTGGTGAAGGCAGAAGGTTAGAAATTGGGAGAGCATGAATTCTAGTCCTGTCTAGCATGAAAACCAGCTAGGTGACTTTGAGCCAATCACCAGGAGATGGTGAGTTCTAGTCCTGTCTTTAGGCATGAAAACCTGGGTGACTTTGGGCTAATGACTTTCTCTCAGTCCCAGGAAGAAAGTTATTTTTAATGAGTTTTGGAGGGATCTCTGTGTTTTTCAATAAACACCTATTATTTAATCATGTTTTTTAAGTGCTTGTACTTTACTGTATTACATTTTAATATAGTAATACTTTCATAATGTGTGAATTCTGCCGGTTGACCAAATCAATCAATCAATCAATCAATGCTAATTTCTCTCCTCGAAAATTCTTTGAACTTGAATTTATGTATTCATAAATACATTCAAAACCTCTTGAAGATTGTTTTGTGCATAATCTGGTCCATGGGATCAATGCTTGCGTTTATACTAATTTTTTTTTTTTACAGCTCCAGCTTTTTTTCAGTCGAAAACTTCTTTTTCTTGCAAATTGTTCCAGCAGAGGTATCGTGAACCATCCTACCTACAAAGACAAGGGCCAATTTGAGAGATCTTTCTGAATGACTAATTGGCGGTCTTGAGAAGGAAAAAGAAAGAAAAAGCAAAAACTTCAGGGACATTTTCTCTTTCAATCTGGAGGGCCAAATCATAGTGAGAGCAACCTTATTGAAACATTTCCTGGGGATGTACTTGAACGGCTTCCTGAGATGATAATTGGAGTCATCTGGCTTAATTGAGCGCTACTTTTGACAATTAACTCTGCGTTTTTCTTCAGGAAAAAAAAAAAAGAAAATCATATGAGACACACTTAAAAGGATGACTGAAACGAGGTTCAAATAATGCGAGTTTGGGGTTAGTTGCATCTAAGAATACATTTACACTTATTCAAACGTCATTGCTGAATGTTCAAAACCATGCAAACCACGAGATGAAGGAGCGTAAACTGGTTTAGAGACCAAAGAAATGTTCTCCTTTTGATCAGGAGATTTATTTTAGGGGCTTCGTCAGACCTATGTTTTGGTCACCACCCTAGTCTCTAGAAAAAGTGCAGAGAAGAGTAACCAAGATGATGAGGGGATTGGAGGCTAAAACACACAATGAACTTTTACAGAAACTGGGCACGGCTCGTCTAGTGAAAAGAAGGACCAGGGGAGACATGATAGCAGTGTTCCAGTATTTGAGGGGCTGCCACAGAGAGGAGCGGGTCAAGCTATTTTCCAAAGCACCTGAAGGCCAGGCAAGGAATAATGGATGGAAACTGAACAAGGAATGATTAAACCTGGAGAAATTTTCTGACAGTGAGAACCATCAACCCATGGAACAGCTTGCCTCCAGAAGTTCTTGGAGCTTCATCACTAGAAGTTTTCAAGAAGAGACTGGACTGCCATCTGTCAAAAATGGTGTAAGGTCTGCTTGGGTGGTTGGGGGGGGGGGTTTGGACTAGATGATTTACAAAGTCCCTTCCAACTCTGTTAATCTGTATCTGTATATTTTAAGGGCCTATGCTAATCTCTTTCAGCATTTGGCTTCCAGGAGCTTACCAAAAGACAGGTGTGATCACCAGCTAGTAGTTTTGAAAATGGGACACGCATTTTAGACTCAACACTGCTGGACCAGTAGGTGGGAAAAAGAGAGGGCCCAGCTGTTCATGTGGATTTCCATGATCCATCAGCTTGAAGGTTTCAAGGTTGCCCGCAGCAGGGAGTCTGTCTTCTTTGTAGGTCAAGTTGAAGTAGAGGTGTTGTCGAGATGTAACCTTCTGCATCCACATATCATCCTTGCTATTACTACTAAATCCCGTTGGGAAACGGAAATTAAATGCTGAAGGCCAGACGAAGAAGAAGACCACCATAAGTAATCTACATGGAGAGAATGGCAGGACTGTGCATCAAATCAAAGAAGCGCTTCAGAGTCGGCAAGAACGTTGATGTATCACCTCTCTGCAACTCTTTAAATGAGACGCATCCTTTCCCAAGATCGTCTGGTTTCTGCCCACCACTCTAGCATGATATCTGGAAAATTAGCTTTTGGTTTAAAGAATTGCAGGCAAGTACTGTGTGCGTGATCCCACATAGACCAAAGCAATTAATTGCTTTCAAATATAAGATTCTTCCCAACCCTGTCCAGAAGTGCTCTTATATTCTTCAATGCATGCCTGAAAGCTTCAAATCTCTCCTGCCGTTTGTCATGAGAAATTGACCTGGCTCTGTAGACCATTCTTGATCACAACAGTTGTCTGATACATCTATTTAGCTCTAAGGAAGGCAGTCTGTTCAGTTACTAATGAGATGGTCAATGATAGGAATCCGATCTCAAATTGCAGAGGTGAAAGCTGTAAACTTTGCAATGGAACTACAGTCTTGACTATAATTGGACTGGGTCCAGTACAAAGAAAACATTGATTGACCTTAGAACTCATGAATACATAGAGTATGGAATGGAATTGGTAATGAGGATAATGGATTGATTTATATGTATCATCCACAGAAGATACCACTCTACAAAAAAGAGAGAGAGAGAAAACAGTTTCTTGGTTCCCATTCAAAAAATGGCACAAAATAGGAAGAAGGACATATCATAGAATCAAAGGGCTGAAAGGGACCTTGGAGGTCTTCTAGTCCAACCCTCTGCTTGAGCAGGAGATCCTATATCATTTCAGACAAATGGTTTTCCAGTCTCTTTTTGAAAGCCTTTAGTGATGGAGCACCCACAATTTCTGAAGGCAAGCTATTCCATTGGTTAACTCCTCTCACCATTAGGAAATTTCTCCTAGATTGCTTCTCTCCTTGGTTAGTTTCCAACCGTTGTTTCTTGTCTTGCCATTTGGTGCTTTGGAAAACAGTTTGATACACACACACACACACACACACACACACACTCATCCGGAGGCTACAGTTAGTCCAGAATGCGGCTGCGCGGGTGATAGATGGAGCCCCTCGTGGCTCCCGCATAACACCCATCCTGCGCAGACTGCACTGGCTACCTGTGGCCTTCCGGGTGCGCTTCAAGGTTTTGGTGACCACCTTTAAAGCGCTCCATGGCATTGGGCCGGGTTATTTACGGGACCGCCTACTGCTACCGAATACCTCTCACCGACCCGTGCGCTCTCATAGAGAGGGTCTCCTCAGGGTGCCGTCAGCGAGGCAATGTCATCTGGCGACGCCCAGGGGAAGGGCCTTCTCTGTGGGGGCTCCCACCCTCTGGAACGAACTACCCCCCGGACTTCGTCAGCTTCCGGACCTTCGGACCTTCCGCCGCGGGCTTAAAACATACTTATTTAATTGTGCAGGACTGAGCTAGATTTTAAATTTATGGGTTTTAATTGGGTTTTATTTTTATATTTTAATTAACGGGCTTATAGAATAAGTTTTTTAATTGTTTATATTGTATTTATGTGTTTATGTGTTTTTTAAGTGCCTGTAAACTGCCCTGAGTCCTTTGGGAGATAGGGCGGTATATAAATACGATTAAATAAATAAATAAAATAAATAATCTTTGTAGATGTCTTTGTAGATGAATTTCACACATCAATACATTAGAGAGGGTCCAGAAATATTTTGCTAGAAGAGTTCATAAATCTTTTGCTCGAAATAAAATTCCCTATCCCACCAGGCTTGAAATTTTAGATTCTGGATAGCCTCGAACTATGTTGTCTATGTTCTGACCTATGCTTAGTTCATAAGATTATTTACTAAAATGTTCTACCTGTAAATGAATACTTTAATTTCAACTGCAATAAATACAAGGGCTATCAATAGATTCAAACTCAGTGTAATTCGCTGTAATCTTGATTGTAGGAAATATGACTTCTCCAATAGAGTAGTCAATGTCTGGAACACTCTACCTGATCTTGTTGTTAGTCTCTTTAATCCCCATCCATACCTTTTACCTTAAACTGTCTACCGTGGATCTTTCCTGCTTCTTAAGAGGTCCCTAAGGGGGCGTGCATAAGCGCACCAGCATGCCTACCATCACTGTCCTACTGTTCCCATTTATATGTAATCATTCTATGTCTTTATGGCTATGTTTTGCCTATTTATATCCTTTTATTTGTGCCAATTTTTTTTTCACATGTCCATGTCTATGTTTATACCGTCACTTGTTTCCTTGTACTTCTTGACAAATAAACAAATAATGAGAAGGAAGGACTCACTGGAGAAGAGCCTAATGCTGGGAACGATTGAGGGCAAAAGAAGAAGGGGACGACAGAGAAGGAGGTGGCTGGATGGAGTCACTGAAGCAGTCGGCGTGAGCTTCAAAGGACTCCAGAGGATGGTAGAGGACAGAAATTAATGAACACATTTCCTTCAAAATATGGTTCAAAGTATGGGAGGCTGTGTTTTTAACTCACGGCAAAAATACAATAGGTGAAAGTAAGAGGTGTAGAGGTTTCCAGGTTGTTACACCAATGTCGGGAACAACCTGTTATCTGTTGTCCTTCATTGGCACATGAAAGGTGTTTTAATGGACTTGGCTTCCTCATGCTAAAGTTCTATTTCCCTCCTTCTGAGTATTTTAAAACCCTTTCATTGTATTTCAAATGCATTTTATTGCATTTTAGATATGCTTTATTGTACTTGATGACATGGAGATGTTAGATAGTTGCAGCGATTGTGGAATCAGTGAAAAAAAAGCTAATTAGAGCAGTTGCAAGAAGGATTTGGCACAATTGCATTAGAATACCTGTAACTCAGGATCATTGAAATAAGTTTTTTTCTGCTATCTAAATTTCTTAAGTTTTTTCCTGCTATCTAAATTCAAGCATGTACACGAGCAGTAGTTATGAGATAACGTGTTTATTTTATGACTTGTCATTCCTCATTTTTGCAAATCTACTGAATGCAATTCATGGAATGTATTATTTTTAATCCATTAAACCTTCTTCGTATTTTAGTGCAAAATCCTACTCATTTCTATTTATTTCCCCCCCCCTCATGTATTTGCTTTTTACAAACAGATAATTTTGTCTTTGTTTTCATGAATATACATCTTTTTACGCAGATTCCCTTAATAAACTTTTTTTTTGACAAATTATACTGCAAGAAATCCCGAAACATTTGAACAATCATGTTTCAATTTATGTATTGCTTAAAATTCAAAACGAGCTGAGTTTACCTCCAACCGTGAACTAAATAAAATGCTCTCCCCACTCCTAATGAGCAGAAACATCAAAGGAGAAGGCAAAAGTGGGTTACAGCTACCCAAAATAACCCTACAGGAAATTATTCAGTTTGTCAGGTTAAATGTGGAAAAACAATGGAAAACTGAGAGCTAAAAATGATTAAACTCCAATCAGGAGTTTAAGCAGCTATGATCTGAACAAGAAAAAAAAATGTCTTAAATATTGGCCACCACTGATTCCAAAGAAATAAAAGAGAAGTAATTTTTGATATGGTCACAAAAGCTCTAAAGCACCAGGTCCCATAAAACTGGTTGCTGGTTTTACTGAATCAGACCCCTGTGTAAGTGCAACCTTTCATTGTCCTAAGAAGTGGCAATGCAGATGTGCACATAGAATAACAGAGTTGGAAGGGACCTTGGAGGTCTTCTAGTCCAGAGGTGGGTTTCATCAGGTTCTGACCAGTTCTAGAGAGCCAGTAGCAGAAATTTTGAGTAGTTTGGAGAAGCTGTAGTAAAAATTCTGACTGGCCCCGCTCCCATCTATTCTCTGCCTCCCAAGTCCCAGCTGATCGGGAGGAAATGGGGATTTTTGCAGTAACCTTCCCCTGGAGTGGGGTGGGAATGGAGATTTTACAGTATCCTTCTCCTGCCATGCCCACCAAGCTACGCCCACAGAACCGGTAGTAAAAAAAAATTGAAACCCACCACTGTTCTAGTCCAACCTCCTGCTTAGGCAGGAAACCCTACACCACTTCAGACAAATGGTTATCCAACATCTATTTAAAAACTTCCAGTGTTGGAGCATTCACAACTTCTGCAGGCAAGTTGTTCCACTGATTAATTGTTCTAACTGTCAGGAAATTTCTCCTTGGTTCTAAGTTGCTTCTCTCCTTGATTAGTTTCCACCCATTGCTTCTTGTCCTGTCTTCAGGTGCTTTGGAGAATAGCTTGACTCCCTCTTCTTTTTGGCAGCCCCTGAGATATTGAAACACTGCTATCACGTCTCCCTTAGTCCTTCTTTTCATTAAACTAGACATACATTAAACTAGACGTACATATTGCCGTGGGTTTTGTCTGAGTTAGTTATGGCTAGTCTAGTGAAAGAAGGACTAGGGGTGAGATGATAGCAGTGTTCCAATACCTAAGGGGCTGCCCCAAAGAAGAGGGGTCAACCTTTCCTCCAAAGCACCTGAAGGCAGGACAAGAAGCAACGGATGGAAACTAATCAAGGAGAGAAGCAACTTAGCACTAAGGAGGAATTTCCTAACAGTGAGAACAATTAACCAATGGAATGACTTGCCTTCAGAGGTTGTAGGTGCTTCATCACCGGAGGCTTTTAAGACAGCCACTTGTCTGAAATGGTATAGGGTTTCCTACTTGAGCAAGGGATTGGATTAGAAGACCTCCAACGTTCCTTCCATCTCTTTATTCTTTTATTCTGACTCATGTTTTGTACCTCTTGTTTTCTTGACAGCTTCTGTACAAGCTTTTCCAAGGTAATCTTTATGGCTTCCTACAAATGCCGACTAGATGATAAGAAACAATGGATGGAAACTAATCAAGGAGAGAAGCAACCTTGTCTGAAATGGTATAGGGTCTCCTGCTTCAGAAGGGAGTTGGATTAGAAGACCTCTAAGATCCTGTCGTGTCCCACTCCTCCGCTGACGGCCGGGTCAGGGAAATCCGAATCAGGCTTGCCTCTGCAGCTCTGCCCAAAGTCCTAGCAAAGTCCTCAGAGCAGGCAGGAGACCAGTAAGTGACTTCAGCAAGATAAGTTCGACTTTTGCCTGACTCAGAGACTGCCAGAAAGCAGATCCTTTATATAGGCCATGGGTTGTGGCTCCATGACTCAGCACTCATTAAGGCCTGCCCCTCCCTTCCTTCTGTTGCCTCCGCCTATCCAATCTTCTGATGCGAGGATTACTCCAATCAGCTGTTGTTGGGAGTAAACCCTCCTCAGGCTCACCTGCTGTGGAGGAGGGGGAGGGGTCTAGCTGCTCCGTTTGCCTGGGCATGGAGTCAGGGCTGGGGCCGGGAGGTGCTCCTTCTTCTGCAGTTTGTCTGGGCATGGAGCCAGGACTGGGGCCGGGAGGCATACATTCCTCCGTGTTCGGGAGCAGATAAGAAGGCCCCGGCTGCTCTGAGGGCGGGCAAGACACAACAGATCCCTTCCAATTCTGTTATTCTGCACATCGTTACTGGCCATTGAATCAATGGTAGGAGCAAAAGATGGTTGACTCCAACTCATATGCCTTGGCCTTATTTATCAGAAACTGCAACTCCGCAAACCTTTTTTGGTCATTCAACCAACCACTCTTCACCATGAAAATGAACAATTAGTGCAGGAGAATGTGTCGAAGGGAGAAACAATGGAAGAGATTTATGCCATTGGGATGCGTTCTACAAAAAAAGACTTTGGTGATTATTATTTTTTTACCCTACTGAATGGAAGGCATGTTGGAATCAAGGGAATTTAAGACCATTTGTACCCATTTGCTTTTTCCGCTATGATAAGACTCTGTCCATACAAAACGTATTGGAAGATGGACTATAGATTGAGCCTCGTTTTGTATTGTGGGAGTGATTTAAGCGCTCAGAAGAGTGATTGTGCAAGGATAGCACAATCCATATCTCGTCTCTTTCAGTGTGTGTCTGATATCAGCTGGAGGCAATTTAAAGTGTTGGTGTGACTGTTTACGTGAAGTGGCACCAGTTTTATCTCTCACAACCATGTGCTCTCTTGCCAGCTTTACCAATGGCACCGTCAGCCTAACAGCCTGAGACGGCAGTCTTGAAAGATTATCTTGTTTCTCCAATTTTAGGGAAGAAAGCGGGGGGGGGGGAGAAACTAACCCAGAAGGGAGAGATTGTAGAGAAAAAGAGAAGAAATTATCACGGTTTCATGTCACTTGGAGGAATGTGTGTTCTTTTGAATTGCAACATCATGTATGATAAGGAACTCATCCGACGATGTGGCAAGCTTTCGACGAAGCTTAAAAACCACAGGCAGAATTAAATGTTGGCCTGCTGAGATGTAGAAACTTTTCCAAGATGCTCCAGATCCTTTTTCACATAGGAATCGTTTGAATGGGAAATAAATTCATGCCTGAAGGGAAGAATTCAGTCCTGTGTGGTTCTGTTTCAATGGATGGGTATCCTACAGTGGACATCAAAGATAAGAATACTTCTACCATCTTTATAGTATAGAAGCTCTAATAACCATATGTAATCTCACTGTCAATCTACTATCCAAAATAATGGAATCCTTGAAATTCAAATGAATTCATTCAGCTCAAATGAAATCAAGTAAAAGTTAGCCTAATGAACACTATCCAGCCTTTGCTTGAACAATGAATAGGAGGGGGCAACATCAAGAGAGAAATTAGCCTAGAAACCTTACATGTCCACAAGAGGTCCAAATCAATCCCCCTGTGAATTCTGTTAACTCTGACCTAGCACCAGTTTAGTGCTGACTGTCAGTTGACCAGATTATTGTGATCCGTTGAGCAATGAATCCTCTGAATCTTCAACCTTACGTGCGATCCTGATTCTTCCTTTGGATCTCTATGTCCTCAACTAGTACTTTTAGTGTGAGGTGGCACTTTTACTCACATTTTAAAGAAGAAAATAAATAGTAACCACCCCACAGAGACCTAAAACACCTGCCCAAGTCGTACAATCCCATGGCTACCTCTGGATGCAAACATTTTCCTGCCTGATGAGATCAGAAGCTCCTCTCTAGGATTGCCAGAAGGGATCCAGGAGTGTCGTGTCCCACTCCTCCTCTGACGGCCGGGTCGGGGAAGTCCGTATCAAGCGTGCCTCTGCAGCTCTGCCAAAGTCCTATCAGAGTCCTCAGGGCAGGCAGGAATCCAAGGTGTGACTTCAGCAATCCAGATTAGACTTTGCCTGACTTGGAGAATTCCAGAAAACAGATCCTTTATATAGGCCATGGGGTGTGGCTCCATGACTCAGCACTTATCCAGGCCTGCCCTTCCCTTCCTTTTGCTGACATCGCCTCTCCATTCTCCGGAAGCGAGGATCTGTCCACTGCATTATTTAATCCCCAGCTGCCGGTAATCCCAGCTCGTGGCTGGCTTCAGGTGCACATGCTATCGGAAGGAGGTTTGTTTGCTCAGTTTCTCCGGGCATGGTTCCAGGACTGGGGGCTGGAGGCATGCCAGGACATTCTCCTGTACTATCAGTGTCTGGCAGGAGATGAGAAGGGCCCGGCTGCGGCGAGGGGGGCGAGCGAAGCAGAACAAGGATCCAGTTTGTACTGGCTTGATCTCAATGTGTTTACTAAAGAGCAAGCACCATTTAGAATAATTTGTACAATGCTTATATAAATACCAAAGTAGGTAAGATTAGGTAAGTAGGTAAGGATTCACTAAATTTTCCCCATTTCCTCAAGTGTAAAATCTTTCTTTGGAGGCGGCATTTCAGAGGTCCTCCCCTGCTTAGCTGTGAGAGACAGATGCTCAGAAAATGGCCTTCTCCTTGGGGACCCTCCTGCACTAAAATAGACTCCCCTCCCCCTCCAATAAAACTGAAGTGGTGTGTCTGGCGTTTCGGTATTATTTTTGTTACTAGCGCTGTGGTGTACTTTTTCAGTCAATGTAAATCTCTGGTGAGCTTGTGTTATTTTAGCATTTTATGATCTGTTTTTCCTTGGTTATTTTTGCATTTTTATGTGCATTTTTAATTGAACTGCACTAGAGAATTGCTGCTGCTTTTTTCAGAACAAAGAAACAACAGACTATTCAATGCTTTCAAGATTAGGAAGATAAGAGAGAGATGTATAGTCTTAACTCTTCTGGCTCTCTAGGAAAGATAAAGGGTTCCTTGTCCAGTCTTGTCCAACTCTAGAGCATGGTGCTTATCTTGCATTTCTTGACTGAAGGAGCAAGCATTGTCCAAAGACACTTCCGAGGTCATGTGGCCAACATGACTGTATACCGAGGCGCACAGAACACTGTTACCTTCCCACCAAAGTGGTACCTATTTATCTACTCGCATATGCATGCTTTCGAACTGCTAGGTTGGCAGGAGCTGGAGCAAGGGACGGGAGCTCAACCCATCACGCAATGCTTGAGTCTCGAACCCAGACTGTCAGCTTTCCAGCTGACAGGCTCAGCATCTCTCTACAACATAGACCTTCAACACTTGTTGGTTATTGTCCCTATACATTGCTGCTTCTAGATGCTGATTTGCACCCTCTTTGTAATAAGATCTGACCCACAACCCTGAGTTCTAACCCTCATTGAACCCTAATCTTGATCTCTTGATTCCTCCGAAGAAGCTGAACCCATGCCCTCCTCCCAGAATGACTAAGCTTTATGTTCTGGGTTTCATATCATCTTCTTCTATAAATGTCTTCCTTCCTTCATAAATATACTGTGGATCATCTGCTCCATAGAAAGACATCTTTGCTGGTAATTTATGATCTTTCTGACGCCTAACAAAACGTGCGATTGCATTTATACTCAGAAGCTATTTTCCAGAAATTGAACGACTTATTAAAAAGTTAATAAGCAAACACATCAACCCACCCACACCAATTGGATTTCAGGAGATATTTCTTCGATCACTGTCACATTGTGGAAAGCAGTGGGATGGGAACCAAGCACTCAAACATTTCAGCAGTTTCCTAACTGGAGTTAAATACAATTCTAATAGCAACTGCTACAAAACAATTCTCCAAAGATGAAGGAAACAGAGAGGGCATAATTAATCCCCTGGCGGTTATGCCAATGGATGTTGGGTTTCATCAGGTTCTCAGGTCTGCTTGAAGAAGCTGGTAGCAGAGTATGAAATACATTTGGAGAATTGGTTTCATGACTCAGAGCTTATGGGAGCTCTGCGGAAAGACAGCTGGGGACCAGCTGCAAAAAAAAAAAAAAGTGAATAAGAAGAGTGAGCAACTCCTTGCTTGGTGCCACTGATTTCAGTTTACTTTCAGACATGCTTGGGAATCATAATGAGGTATCACCCACCATTCTCATGAGTTCATTTGAAGCCTTGGCATCCACAAGCGATTGCATCAATAGACACATCGATATACAACCAGCCTACGAACGTCTCACAATCCAGATCAACTGCACAGCCAACCAGAGACAGCACTGACCCTCAACCAAGCCATGAGACAACTCCCCCCCCCCAAAATCAGCACTTCACCTCCCAATGGCCCTCACCTGAGGTAACCTCCCCATCACAAGGCCCTCACTTGAAGTGACTCATACCTGATCCATCCAGCACTTCACCTCCCGATGGTCCTAACTTGAGGTAACCTCCCCATCAAAAGGCCCTCACTTGAAGTGAACCATACCTGACCCATCACAAGAACCTCATTTGATGTGACCTCCCCATCACAAGACCTGCTGACCACTCAAAGCCCTTATAAGCAGAAGAAAACCGGTACTGACATCCCCTAAACTCTACTGAAGATGTTACCTAGCCTGGTAATGAAATGTTCAGAAACCAACCCACAAGCTCAGAGAACGAACCTTCACTCTCCTCCTACACCCAAGCTCTAGATATTCGCCATTTTTACCAATGAGGTATTATTCCTCAAATGGAACTTCAACCCACTGAGGCCTTCTGGAAACACAAACATTTTTCCTCACTGCATTTATGAATTATATCCTGCTATTGTTTTCATTCTGAATGTGAGTTTCACCTTGACTTTCGTCATGCTATCTCTGGCAGTTACATGAGACAGCCCATTCTAAGTGGATAAAATCATGGATTCAGAAGAAACCTTTTGGCATTTTTATACAAAAAGTGTGCCTTTTTTTTTAATCCCTTGGCTGGATATTTGATATTTATCAAATATTTTGTCTTTCTGTGTGAATACCATTTCTGCTTTAAAGCTTGCAATCTAAAGTAAGGTGGCTTTGAAGGGCTATTTATTTATTTTTTAAAAAAAGTTTTAAACATAGGATTAGTTAGATTACTGGCTATTATGATTTAAGTCATAATGAAAATCTTTTCTAGATTAGTGCTGGAAGGGATCTGGTCATCTAATCGAACCCCTGTCCAAGCAGGAGACCCTACACCATTTCTGACAAATGGCAGCCCAGTCTCTTCTTGAAAGCTTCCAGTGATGAAGCTCCCACAACTTCTGAAGGCAACTTCTGTTCCATGGGTTGATGGTTCTCACTGTCAGAAAATTTCTCCTTATTTCCATGTTGAATCTCTCCTTGATCCGTTTCCATCCATTAGCGTGAAGCTGATCACGGTCATCTGATAGAAGCCACCATGATGTCATGATATGAACAGCATTGTCGCACAAAGGATAGAAATGGCATCATAGTGTCATTCAGAGATGGTGCTCTGGGTTTTGTGTCTTGTGCATCATCCCCCAAATGATACAACATAATTGTGTCATTCAGGGATGATGCTATGGTGTGTGTGGCATTTCTTGCCTCAAGGGATGAGAAAGGATAGAGATAGAAATAGAGATAGAGATGATAGAGATAGATAGGTGGATAGGTAGATAGATGATAGATAGATAGATAGATGATAGATAGATAGATAGATAGATAGATAGATAGATAGATGATGGATGGGTGGATGGATGGATAGATGGATAGATAGATATGATAGTTAGATATGATAGATAAATACCATAGATAGATAGATAGATAAATGATATCATGTCATTTATCCAGCATGTCAACCCTGTCTTATATTTTTTTGAAACCTGAAATAAGCATTTGGCCTTATTTTTGGGGAGATCATATTATTTTGGGCCATGTGGAGCAAGATGGGGCTCCTCTTGCCATCGTACCTGATTACCAGCTCTGTCTCCCTAACCCTAACCAGAGGAAATGGCGGAGATATTTTCAGGGAGGTCTTATTTTCAGGGAGGGCTTATTTTGGGGAGAGGGCTTATTTTCGGGGAAACACGGTAGATAGATATAGATGTAGAAATAGAGAGAGAAATAGATTGAGAAATAGCTATAGACAGAGAGAGAAAGAGGGAGAAACATATATAGAGATCAAGCTAGATAGAGAGAAATAGAACTAGATAGAGTCCTCCAAGCATTGCTGCCAATTTGATTATTTAATCAATTAGGCATGCTTCAAAGCCATAATCAGCATTTCCCTTCCTTTGCTGGAGAAAGACTCAGTCACCCTGATTTCCAAGAATCAAAGTTACAGTCATATATTTACATAAATAATTAAAACTCCAGAAGCACAGTAGGTAATAAAAATATATTGCCACAATAAAATATGAAAGCAAAGAGCACTGCTTTAATTAAAAATCACCACTGTAGTGCAGTAAACAACTTACTTGCATTTGGTTCTGGAGTCAAAACTATTCTAATCTCTGAACTTGTAGAGCCTGAAGTGAAACAACATACCTTGAAGGATCTTTCCACCGAGATAAATTCTTGAAGCCGATAAATATGTTTAATTAAGACTTACTGTTAATAATGGATTTTTCAGAATTACGCTGTTCTTTAATTTCCCTGGGTAGAAACTGTTATTGCATTTGGCCTTGAAGTTCTCACTCACACACTCACACACAAATATCACAAAGTTCTGATTAGAATTTCAGAGTTGGCGAACGGGCAGGCAAAATTAAATTCTTCACTCTGATGCAATCTTGGATTAAGAAATCAGAGTTCAGGATTAACTGTTAGACTGGATTAAAAAGTGAAATTATAAATGGTTTGCCACCTATTAGGGTTGCTTTCTTTTGCCTTATTTTAAAGAAAATAGCATCTACACAATAAATTGGAATTAAGATTAATTTAATCGAGTCCCAACTCTATATTAACAGAAGAACAGAACTCAGGAAGCTGGGGAAAAATTGCAACTGATGCTGTTTGGTCATGTTCCTTAGGACAATTCCTCTTGACCTTGGAATCAAATTTATTTTGCAATGAAGCTCGACCCACAACACTACAAGAGAAGATGCAAGAAGGAAAGAATTGTCTTGTCAATACTTTCACCAACACTGGACAGGGCAAGCCATTAGTATATAAAATGAGAGCAAACCCTACTCCCTACTAGCACTGATGATACTACCTAGTTGCGTCATGAAATGTCTGCAAGAAAACAACCAAGCTCAGAGAGTACCAAGGACCCCTCAGTTCAACCCTGAGCTATGCATTTTCTATCAATTCTTCGATTTCTTTCATATTCCAACCACTTCTCTCCGATTCTACTCGTGGCCTTAACAACTACATTCCTTTGAACGTGGGATCTGTCCAAGCCTCATGAACTTGTTTTTCATGTTACAATTATTGCTCCTTTTTCAGCCCGAGGCAAGCAAAACATCATCTCTGGGGAATGAACGGAAAAAAAAAATCTCATTCCAATCTCGAAGGTACAAGCTGGTCTAAGCAATGTCATGATCCCTGAGATGTTTCTTTCAGCTGCTGCCCCATTGTTATTCAAGGTGGCTAACCCTGTGCAGGTTTCAACTCGTGGTACAAAGCCAAGGAGATTTCTGCCTTGCTCTCTGGCAAGACTAAATGATTTGCAAAGCTAATGAGCATTTCTGACTCCACTGGCCGCAATTTTGCATTTGTGACATCATCGTGAACAAAGGGTGGGTGGTGGAGAAAAATGGGAGAGAATGAGAAGAAGATACAACTACATAGCAAAAAAAGCTCTAAGAGTTGTAAACTTAATTTTACGTAGCTTCTTTTCCAAAAACTCTACACTACTAACCAGAGCATACAAAACATTTGCCAGACCTATTCTTGAATACAGCTCATCCGTCTGGAACCCATACCACATCTCTGACATTAATACTATCGAACACGTCCAGAAATATTTTACTAGAAGAGTTCTTCACTCCTCCGAAAACAACAAAATACCTTATGCCACCAGGCTTGAAATCCTGGGTTTAGAAAACTTAGAACTCCGCCGACTCCGACATGATCTGTGTTTAACACACAGAATCATCTATTGTAATATCCTTCCTGTAAAAAACTACTTCAGCTTCAATCACAACAATACAAGAGCAAACAATAGATTCAAACTTAATGTCAACCGCTTCAAACTTGATTGAAGAAAATATGACTTCTGTAACAGAGTTGTTAACGCTTGGAACTCACTACCTGACTCTATAGTCTCTACTCAAAACCCCAAAATCTTCAACCAAAAACTGTCTACTATTGACCTCACCCCATTCCTAAGAGGACTATAAGGGGCGTGCATAAGAGCACAAAAGTGCTTACCATTCCTGTCCTATTGTTCCCTTCATTTTTTTTTTTTTAAATTTGCATTTATATCCCGCCCTTCTCCGAAGACTCAGGGCGGCTTACACTATGTTAGCAATAGTCTTCATCCTATTTGTATATTTATATACAAAGTCAACTTATTGCCCCCAACAATCTGGGTCCTCATTTTACCTACCTTATAAAGGATGGAAGGCTGAGTCAACCTTGGGCCTGGTGGGACTAGAACCTGCAGTAATTGCAGGCAGCTGTTGTTAATAACAGACTGCATTAGCAGTCTGAGCCACAGAGGCCCATTATAGTATTATATGCATACTTTTACTTATACTTTTACTTATATATACTTTTTTCTCTCATGATGGGTTATTGTTTATGTTGATGATTGTATATACTGTCGTGACAAAATAAAAAAAAATCTGAAATCGGTAAGAGCTTTAGAACGATAAAGAGCAACGGTGAGAGAGAAGTTCCCTGAGGATGGGCTACAACACGAGTCTGAAAACTTGGAAGAGTAAATTTCTGGTCTCAGTGACCCACCCAGATTGGATCCTGCAACATTATCCTGTGACACGTATATTCACCTTCATTTGGATTCCTTAGTCTTCAAACACAAGGCAGTGGCCAAATGTCGCAACCCATATTCTTCCTTGGAGGTTGACCAACATTTAACAGATTGCTTTTGAAACTGCTGAAGACACAGGATGTTGGCTATTTGGGATGGGTTTTGCTCTTTTGGAAAACTAATTCAAGAAATAGTAATAGTGGTACTACTACTACTACTACCACTATTACTAGGAGATTCCAAAATCTTCTACTCACCTTATAGTTTGATGCTGCAAAGTGTCTGGATCAGTGGCATTAACTGTTAAGACAACACTTCCAATGGGGATATTCTCTTGTTTGGTGACCATCATTGGATTAGGGTGGAAAATGGGCCCTTCGTTAACATCTAGAACTGTGATCTGAACAGTTGCTGTGGAGCTGGTGTCATACAGGACATCTGGAACCAAGAGATCTTCATTTTCTACTTTGATCAGGAGTGTGTGGAAGGCTGAGATTTCATAATCCAAAGGCTGAAAGACATGAATGTATAGCATTGTCCACATAGAATAGAATAGAATTCTTTATTATATAATAATAATATCAGAGTTGGAAGGGACCTTGGAGGTCTTCTAGTCCAACCCCCTGCCCAGGCAGGAAACCCTACACCATTTCAGACAAATGGCTATCCAACATTTTCTTAAAAATTTCCAGTGTTGGAGCATTTACAACTTCTGCAGGCAAGTCGTTCCACTTATTAATTGTTCTAACCATCAGGAAATTTCTCCTTAGTTCTAGGTTGCTTTTCTCCTTGATTAGTTTCCACCCATTGCTTCTTGTTCTACCCTCAGGTGCTTTGGAGAATAGCTTGACTCCCTCTTTTTTGGGGCAACCCCTGAGATATTGGAACACTGCTATCATGTCTCCCCTAGTCCTTCTTTTCATTAAACTAGGCATACCAAGTTCCTGCAACCGTTCTTCATATGTTTTAGCCTCCAGTCCCCTAATCATCTTTGTTGCTCTTCTCTGCACTCTTTCTAGAGTCTCAGCATCTTTTTTACATCGCGGTGACCAAAACTGAATGCAGTATTCCAAGTGTGGCCTTACCAAGGTCTTATAAAGTGGCATTAACACTTCACGTGATCTTGATTCTATCTCTCTGTTTATACAGCCCGGAACTGTGTTGGCTTTTTTGGCAGCTGCTGCACACTGCTGGCTCATATTTAAGTGATTGTCCACTAGGACTCCAAGATCCCTCTCTTATTGGCCAAGTGTGATTGGACACACAAGGAATTTGACATTGGTGTGTATGCTCTCAGTGTACATAAGGAGAATATAATACATTCATCAAAAATAGAAAGATATGACACAATGATAGCCATGTTGTGGTCTGCCAGCAGCCTGCAGAGCTGGCAGCAGAGTAGGACAGTGAGGAGGCTGGGGAGGACTTTAGGGGCTTAGCAACTGACATATATTTATGATGGTTGCAGCATTCCAGGGTCATGTGATCACCATTTGTGAATTTCCCAACCAGCTTTGATCAATCAATCAGAATAGAGCTGGAAGAATAGAACAGAATAACAGAGTTGGAAGGGACCTTGGAGGTCTTCTAGTCCAACCCCTGCTTAGACAGGAAAACCCTACACCACTTCAGACAAAGGGTTATCCAATCTCTTCTTGAAAACTTCCAGTGTTGGAGCGTTCACAACCTGACAAGCCTGACAAGCTTCTGACAATTGAAATCAATGCGGGGGGGGGAGACTCCCTTAACAATCATGTGATTCACTTAATGATCATGGTGACTCATTTAACAACTTCAGCAAACAATTTGTAAAATTAGGCCTGACTCCCTTAACAACCGCTGTGCTTATTAGTGGGATTTCCAGTCCCAATTGTGGTCATAAATTGAGGTCTAACCCAGGGGTCTCCAACCTTGGCAACTTTAAGACTTGTGGACTTCAACTGCCAGAATTCATCAGCTAGCAAAGCTGGCTGAGGAATTCTGGGAGTTGAAGTCCAGAAGTCTTAAAGTTGCCAAGGTTGGAGACCCCTGGTCTAACCTGTATTGTCCTTTGTTGAGAAAACTGAGAAGTGCACCATCGCTGGCGGTTTTTAAGAAAGTTTGGACAACCATTTGTCCAGGATGATATAGGGACTCCTGCCTTGTATAGGGGATTGGACTAGAAGACCTCCAAGGTCCCTTCCAGCCCCATGAATCTATGATTCTAAGCGATGAAAATCAGGATGTGGATGCTGGGTATCGTTGAAATCAACTTTCCCCAGTGACATCCGTTGGCTGAGTTGATGGAACTCAACACATCTAAGAGAACATCGCTTGGAGAAGTCTGGCCCAGAAGAGTGAAGAACAACATATGAAATTGGGTTCACAATTTCAGCTGCTAAAAGTTGGTCTCTTGTTCCTCTCCATCCACCTTACCTTGACAACTGACAACATCCCTTCATTGTTCTTTGCATTGGTGTGGATTTTGAAACTCTGGGCTGGATTGCCATTGATGATGGTGTAAACCGCCTTCCATGCAGCTGTGGCTGGATCATCTCGATCTTCAACGGTTAGATTCACAATCACACCAGTGCTGCCTTCTTTCACGGTGGCTTGGAACTCAAAATTAAGAAAGAAAGAATGTTAGCACCCGTTAAATAAATCACCACCAGCTTTAAAATAAATCTGTATAAGGTGTTAAGAGCTGGAGTGGCCGCAGTGGTTAGAATGGTCAACTCTGCCATTCTGCTAATTCTGCCAACTGCCAGCAGTTTGATTCTGACATCTCAAGGTTGACTCAGCCTTCCGTCCTTTCGAGGTCGGCAAAATGAGGACTCAGATTGTTGGGGGGCAATAGGCTGCCTCTGTAAAGCACTATGATGTGGTATATAAGATTAAGTACTGTTGCTATTGATTATTCAAAGCACCCAAACAAAGAGTAGGATGACATTCCAGAGTAAAGCTGAAATTCTACGGCTAATAAATAACGCATCCCTGCTTTTGAAAGATGACCGAGAAAGAAAACTGTGACTAAAACTCGCTTTGAAACCTCCATCAAGCAATTTATTTCTTTTTCTGTCTTCTGTAAATATAGAAATTCAGTAACAAGACTATAAAGCTCCACTACTTGAGAATGCAATGATCAGGAATAAAAATATATATATATTCAATGCATTTGAAAATGGGGTGTTTTAAAGGTAATCTACATTTAACTGCTCTTTTGCATGTATGTGTGCTATAATGTGCCTTTGTTCTTTTTGACCTGTGTGGATGAGAAGATTTGTTTTGAAATAAGGGGAAATTATCTCAATTTTTATTTCCCGTAGTATCACATCCACTTTCTATTTCACTTTCTATTGAAAAATACTCCATCAGGTTACACTAAAATTTTATGGGAAAGAGAAATAATACTTGAATCATTTAAGGCAATGTTTTTCAACTTCGGCAACTTTAAGAGATGTGGACTTCAGCTCCCAGAATTCCCTAAGTAGCATGTTTGCTAGATAGTTCTGGGAGTTGAAGTCTACACATCTTAAAGTCACCAAGGTTGAGAAACTCTGATTTAAGGGATAGATAGTATTGGTGAATGAATCAGTCAAGATTCAATCTGAATTCAAAATCTGAAGGTGGCAACATCTACATTTAAGATTTAAGATTTAAGACTCGACTGTAGACCACATAATTCGGGAACTACTTCACTTTCTAGCTGAATGGGTTGAAAATAACAGGAATGGTCTCCCCTTTAGAAGATATTAAAACCTGCACAGTTCCAGCCAGATGATTGAAGAGTTTCACAGCAATATCATTTTTCCAATATCTCCCCTCTGCCTGCTTTCGGGCGGAGGAAGCAGAAATGAGAAAACGATAGCACAACAGATTCGAATTGTCAAGAAAAAAAAATCTATAATGAAACAGTGCTAAACTAATGTAAAAAGTAGTACCCTATTCCTACCTGAATTGGAAAAAAAAGAGTTTAAAAATAACCTGGTTTGATCTTGTTCCCGTTTTTAATTGCATTTTGTGATTTGAAATTTTGTTGTACCCTCCTTGGGGTTTTTCTACTTGCTAATAATCATGTAAAGTATAAAGTAAGAGGTGGCTTATAATGACCCATCTTCAACATCAGCATCTGATCAGGAGTGAGTTTTCAAGATTTTTATTATCACTTGGAATCAAGTCCTTTTTGTTTGCAAATTTATTTTAACATAGTGGGACGCAGTGGCTCAGTGGCTAACATGCTGAGTTGTCGATTGAAAGGTCAGCAGTTCAGCGGTTTGAATCCCTAGTGCCGCGTAATGGGGTTAGCTCCCATTACTTCTTCCCAGCTTCTGCCAACCTAGAAGTTCAAAAGCATGTAAAAAATACAGGTAGAAAAATAGGGACCACCTTTGGTGGGAAGGTAACAGCGTTCTGTGCACCTTTGGTGTTTAGTCATGCTGGTCACATGACCACGGAGACGTCTTCGGACAGCGCTGGCTCTTCGACTTTGAAACGGAGATGAATTGAAGGCTCTTCAAACAATTTCTTGAAGATACAAAGAATGAAAAGCTCCCGATTCAGATTATTTTATTGAATTTTATTGGCCAAGTGTGATTGGACACACAAGGAATTTGTCTTGGTGCATATGCTCTCAGTGTACATAAAAGAAAAGATACGTTCATCAAGGTACAACATTTACAACACAAATGGTGGTCAATATATCAATATAAATCATACTTTGAAAATGTTTTTTAAAAGACATTTGGAATGCGTAAGAGAGTGAGCAAAACATCTCTCTAAAGCAGAGCTCCAACCTTGGTCTCTTTAAGACTTGTGGACTTCAACTCCCAGGGACTCTGGGAGTTAAAGTCCACAAGTCTTAAAGGGACCAAGGTTGAAGACCTCTGCTCTAAAGCAGCCATGTCTTGGAGGAAAAAAAAAGATTTGGTTGCTTTAGAAAGCCAAGTCATTAAAATAATCATAAAATGTGTGTGTTAATGCAACTGAGCCTGTTTACATAGTGCTGGATCACATGAACTCCGTGCTTCAAAACACCACACAAACTTCAGCGCAGAGCAGATGCTACATCCTATTTATAGTACGCAAGTTGCAAAAAGTGGCTAGGCGGAATTGAGTCAACTCTCCAATGACATTAGAGATGATTAGATCACACGTTAATTGATTGTATTAATCTTTAATATCTACACATCCCAAAGCGCCACCAACTCTGGAGGATAAAATAGATGATAAAATAGATGTATTTAACCCTTTGCCATCAAGATCTGTCCAAAAGCTATCATTCAGCCACAGAACATCTCAAAGTCCAGCCTTCAGAAGATTTTTAACTGGGTCACTGAGTGTATACTTGTTCACCTGCCAGCTGAGAAGCTCTTTCTGTCAAGAAGTGTCACTTAAATAATAGAACGATTCATTTCATACCACGCAACCAGCAGCTCTGAGCAAAAAAATTTCACACCTGCTTCAGATACATAAAGGCAACTGTGTGAAAACGAAAGATTGCCCATCTGAATCTGCATTTTGAGAACATTGGGCCGGAGTTAGGTCAAAATGGAAACAAAGATGAACCTGTCCCTTCCTGTTCATCAAACTTTCGTCGAAGCAAGCAATAAGCCTCCGTTTATGTATTCAGCTTCTCACGCCAGGAGAAGTGGTGGGAGAGATCACTTTGGGACCATTCCCTAGACAAAAGAAGGGGGCGTGCAGCTGCCTCTTCCAGCACATCTTGTGGAAGGAAAATGGCCTTGCATCTATTTAAAACAACTGTTTCGTTTGTTTCCAAGCAGAAATAGACAGCTAGAAGCCAAGGCAATGTTGCACAAGGATCAACTGAACATCTCACAGCAAATCTGAATCTAGAAGAGGGATGTCAAACTCAAGGCTCGCGGACCGGATCCAGCCTGCAGGGTGCTTAGATCTGGCCAGTGGTGGGATTCAAATAATTTAACAACCGGTTCTCTGCCCCAATGACCAGCTGGGTAGGCGGGGCTTGGTGGTCATGTGATCGTGTGGGTGTGCCCAACTCAACGTCACTCACGTCGATGAGCGCTTCGCCTTAGCTGTTACAATGTAACAAGGGTTAACCAGAGAGGCAGTTTCTGTAAGCAGGGCAATAAAGATGAGGCTAGAAACAACACCAGAATGTTTCCTTCCTGCCTTCCTTACAGGATTAGCCCTGTAAAACAAAATAAGATTTCTTCCAACAACCGGTTCTCCTGAATAGGTGCGAACTGGCTGAATCCCACCACTGGATCTGGCCTATGGGGCCGCCCTGGAAGCAGGGAAGGACTGGCCCGCGGTGCCTCTGCCAGTGAAAATGGAGCTTGGGAGGGTGTGGCTGGAGTGGACGTGGCCAGGTTGGGCGTGGTCAGCTCAACATCCTGCAGCCCACATACAGCCCTCCCGTTTTTGCTGGCAGAGGGTTGCAGGAAGCCATCACAACCGAAAACGGAGCCCAGGAGAGCCATGCGTGGGCTGCAGGATGTCAGAATGGCCATGCCCAGCCTGGCCACGCCCACCCAGCCACACCCACTCAGCCCGCTGAGGACAAACACAATCCTGATGTAATCCTCAATGTAATCAAGTTTGACACCCTTTATCTAGAATATATTTTTAAGGACAATTGCAATGAAGCCCAATAGGATTATCTTGAAACTCAAAAAAAAAAAAAAGTGGTGTTATTAGCCATCAAACCTCAAAAATACACTTTTCCCAAAAGATTTCTGCAATTTTGGCCACTGCTGTATGTAGCTCTCTAAGCCAGGGGTCTCCAACCTTGGCAACTTTAAGACTTGTGGACTTCAACTCCCAGAGTTCCTCAGCCAGCTTTGCAGGAACTCTGGAAGTTGAAGTCCACAAGTCTTAAAGTTGCCAAGGTTGGAGACCCCTGCTCTAAGCCAAACAGTACCTCAACCAGTCCAATATACTTCATGCTAACTAAAAGCAGCCATTTCAGATTAGACACATCTGCCTTTGAGGCATGAGAGTATAGAAACAGTCCCACCCTTTTTCGGAAGGGGATTAATTTTTGCCTTATAATTCGTTGCTGATGCAGCTAAAATAAAATAGTCCCTAAGAGCAACAAAGGGTGTTGGGATCGGGTGATGGAAGAGACAGGACTCAGTGCTAACAGTAACATCATCTCTTTATTAGTAGATCAGTACAACCCAGCAACCGGCTCGTCTGACTGCTTGCCCTTTTATAGGGAGCTGTCAGATGGGTCGGCCAATGGGGTTTGAGTATTTTTCCGCCAGATTGGCCGACCTGAGTGAAGCCTATGCTCACTCAATTCCGATATGTAACAAAGGGAGCACGAAAAGAAACACGGTCTGGAATAACGAGAGCCAAAACTTTCACACATTAAGGATTCCACATGCTGAAAATGCCGGCTGAGCCGCCAAATTAAAACGCCTCATCACTTTGCATAAATCTGAAAATCTCTTGCTTTTGTTCTCTCGGCTGAAAGGTTTGGTCACAAAAGTCCTGTCACACTTGGCTTCTCCTCTCGGGAGGCTCATGGATGATAAGACCTGGCAGTATAAATAAGAATGCATTCAGCTCCTAAGAGGAAGCGTTCAAAATGCCAAGAAATGTTACTGTAGTCCGGCCATTTTTGGTTACGCCAGGATCACTGTCTCTCTAACTCATGGGTTACGTCAAAATAAAGGCCCGCAGGCAGGATCTGGCCCATGGGGTGCTTAGTTCTGGGGGCCCATGGGGCCACCCTGGAAACAGCAAAGAACTGGTCCGCGGTACCTCTGCCAGTGAAAATGGAACTCGGGACAGCCTTGTGCAGCCCTCCCATTCTCTGTTTTTGCTGGCGTTGCAGGAGGCCGTTGCAGGCAAAAACAGAGCTTGGAAGCCCATTTGTGCTGGCGAGCACTGGGGCTACCACAGGTGCCCACCCAACACGGGTGAGGTCGAGCTGGTCATGGCCCCTCTGGTCCCCCCGAGGTCAACCCTGATGTGGCCCTCAATGAAATCGACTTTGACACCCCTGCCTTAACTAAAGATATCCTGATTTGAAACCAGCTCACACAAGGAAGGAAGGATCCAGGAATAAAGTAAAATCATGCCAGTTTGAGTATTACCCAGTGGATTAGCTAATTAGATTGTGGGGAGAATATTAAATTAAATTAATTAAATTACCATCGTTTAATACATTGTCTTCCCCGAATGCCTCTCCCATCTATTTTTGGAAGCAAAGTGGCAACTGGAATATTTTTTGCAGTGGTGAAATCCATTTTTTTTTTTACTACCGGTTCTGTGGGCTTGGCTTGTTGGATGTGGTGTGGCTTGGTAGGAGTGGCTTGGTGGGCATGGCAGGGGAAGTATACTGCAAAATCCCCATTCCCACCCCACTCCAGGGGAAGGATACTGCAAAATCCCCATTCCCACCCCACTCCAGCGGAAGGATACTGCAAAATCCCCATTCCCACCCCGCTCCAGCGGAAGGATACTGCAAAATCTCCATTCCCACCCCACTCCAGTGGAAGGATACTGCAAAATCCCCATTCCCACTCCACTCCTGGGAGAAGGATATTGCAAAATCCCCATTCCAACCCCACTCTGGGGTCAGCCAGAGGTGGTATTTGCCGGTTCTCTGAACTACTCAAAATGTCCGCTACCGGTTCTCCAGAACCTGTCAGAACCTGCTGGATTTCACCCCTGACTTTTTGCCATATCCTGTCAGTTACATAAGTTCCACCAAAGGAGTTATGAAATGGTATCTATACTATATTTTGTATCTATCCCACATTTTTGCACACTCTTCGATTCCCCCTGAACAATTACCTGGGTTTTCAGTCAAACAGCAGCAGAAAAATGAGTTGGTAATATGATCACAGTTGTTTGTTTTTTTTTGCTGTGCTTTAATCAACCCACGTAAGTAAACTGGAGAAAATATGCTGGTTAAATCACAATGCAAAAGAAATAGCAGCAAGCCAACATTTTATGCAAGTGACAAGTTGCGTGTCGTGATGTCATGATGCAAATACTGCCCTTTGTGTAGTTGCAAGCAACATTGTGAGTCACGTTTTCAGTATTGGCCTTCTTCCACCTGGTCACTCATGGCGGCCCATGATTATTACACAGTCATAAGAAGCTTTTTCTTTGCAATGTAAGTCTAACTGTAAGAAATTAGTCTTATCTGTATTTATCTTAATATATCTTAATTATCTTAATCTATTAGTTTAATTTTTAAAGAAGGGAAAAAGAAAAAGAAAGAAAAAAAGGCGAAGAAAGAAAAATAAAAAAAAATGAAGAAAGATACAGGTAGCCCTCACCTTACAACCACAGGCGAGCTCAAAATTTATGTTGCTAAGTGAGACAGTTCAGTGAATTTTGTTCCATTTTACAGCCTTTCTTAACCCAATTGTTTTAAGTGAATCACTGCAGTTGTTAAGTTAGGAATAACTGTATCTGTCGATTAAACCACAACGGTCTGGGACTCTCAGAGTCCCGCAATGGCAGAGTTCATATTATACCCTCTGCCAAGCAAACTGGGATCTGAATTATACCCTCTGCCAAGCAAACTGGGATATAAATGTAAATAAAAAAAAAAGATGAAAATGGAGATGCTGCAATGGGCATAAATGTGAAAAATTACCATAGTGAATAGAGGAATTATTGAGTCTCTCATCTGCACCTCTATTTATTTATTTATTTATTTATTATTTAAACTTATATACCGCCCTATCTCCCAAAGGACTCAGGGCGGTTTACAGGCATATAAAAAACATCAATATACAAATTAAAATAATCATTAAAAGACTTATTCTAATGCCAATAATTAATAATACCAATTGTTAAAAATAGAAATATAAATATTAAAATCAATTTAAAACCCCTCTAAATTTAAAAATCTAAGCCAGTCCTGCACAGATGAATAAATGAGTCTTGAGCTCGCGACGGAAGGTCCGAAGATCTGGAAGTTGACGGAGTCCTGGGGGGAGTTCGTTCCAGAGGGTGGGAGCCCCCACAGAGAAGGCCCTTCCCCTGGGCGTTGCCAGACGACACTGCCTAGCTGACGGCACCCTGAGGAGTCCCTCCCTGTGAGAGCGCACGGGTCGGTGAGAGGTATCTGGTCGCAGTAGGCGGTCCCGTAGATAACCCGGCCCTATGCCATGGAGCGCTTTAAAGGTGGTCACCAAAACCTTGAAGCGCACCCGAAGGCCACAGGTAGCCAGTGCAGCCTGCGCAGGATGGGTGTTATCACGGGAGCCACGGGGCTCCATCTATCACCCGCGCAGCCGCATTCTGACTAACTGCAGCCTCCGGATGCCCTTCAAGGAAGCCCCATGTAGAGAGCGTTGCAGTAATCCAGGCGAGACGTCACGAGAGCGTGAGTGACCGTGCATAGGGCCTCCGGTCCAGAAAGGCGCAACTGGCGCACCAGGCGAACCTGGTAGAACGCTCTCCTGGAGACGGCCGTCAAGTGATCTTCTAGAGACAGCCGCTCATCCAGGAGGACGCTGTTGCGCACCCTCTCCATCGGGGCCAATGACTCGCCACCGATGGTCAGTCGCGGATTTAGCTGACTGTACCGGGATGCCGCATCCACAGCCACTCTGTCTTGGAGGATTGAGCTTGAGCCTGTTTCTCCCCATCCAGACCCGCACGGCCTCCAGACACCGGGACAGCACTTGATAGCTTCGTTGGGGTGGTCCGTGTGAAAAGTACAGCTGGGTGTCATCCGCATACAGCTGGTACCTCACACGAACCCACTGATGATCTCACCCAGCGGCTTCATGTAGATGTTGAACAGAAGGGCGAGAGATCGATCCCCGCGGCACCCCACAAGTGAGGCGCCTCGGGGCCGACCTCTGCCCCTGTCAACACCGACTGCGACCGTCGGAGAGATAGGAGGAGAACCACCGTAAACGGTGCCTCCCACTCCCAATCCTCCAACCGGCGCAGCAGGATACCATGGTCGATGGTATCAAAAGCCGCTGAGAGGTCTAATAGGACCAGGGCAGAGGAACAACCTCATCCCTGGCCCTCCAGAGATCATCCACCAACGCGACCAAAGCCGTCTCCGTGCTGTAACCGGGCCGGAAACCGGACTGAACGGGTCTAGATAGACAGTTTCATCCAGGTGCAAGGGAAACTGATATGCCACCATATTTCTACAACCTTCGCCATGAGCGGGTTGGAGACCGACGATAATTACCTAAAACAGCCGGGTCCAGGAAGGCTTCTTGAGGAGGGCCTCACCACCGCCTCTTTCAAGGCGGCCGGAAAGACACCTCCACCAAGGAAGCGCCAGAATCGCCTGAGCCAGCCTCGTGTCACCTCCTGCGTGGCCAGCACCAACCAGGAGGGGCACGGGTCCAGTAAACACGTGGTGGCATTCAGCCTCCCTAACAGCCTGTCCATGTCCTCGGGAGCGACAGGGTCAAACTCATCCCATAAAATGTCACCAAGACCACCCTCAGCCGTCTCACCCTTATCACCGCAATCTTGGTCCAAACCATCCCGAAGCTGAACGATTTTATCGTATAGATAACCGTTAAACTCCTCAGCACGTCCCTGCAACGGGTCATCCCGCTCCCCCTGGTGTAGGAGGGAGCGGGTCACCCGAAACAGGGCGGCTGGGCGGTTATCTGCCGATGCAATGAGGGAGGAGGCGTAGCTACGCCTCGCTTCCCTCAATGCCACTAGGTAAGCCCTTGTATAGGACTTCACTAGTGTCCGATCAGCTTCTGAACGGCTGGACCTCCAGGAACTGTCTAGGCGTCTTCTCCGGCGCTTCATCCCTCTCAGCTCCTCGGAGAACCAAGGAGCCGGTTGGGACCTGCGCCGGGTCAGAGGCCGCAAAGTAATAACTATAACTGTCTGGTTTGGTTCCGCAAGCCAACAAGACAGACACAGATTTTTAGAGAATAATTAGAACTGCAGAAAAAACAATGGCTACCAACCTGCCTTCCATGGAGGACCTGTATACTGCAGGAGTCAAAAAGAGGGCTGTGAAAATATTTACAGACCCCTCACATCCGGGACATAAACTCTTTCAGCTCCTACCCTCAAAACGATGCTACAGAGCACTATAGCACTATAGCACTGCACATCAGAACAACTAGATAAAAGAACAGTTTTTTCCCGAACGCCATCACTCCGCTAAACAAATAATTCCCTCAATACTGTCAAACTATTTACTAAGTCTGCACTGCTATTAATCTTCTCATCGTTCCCATCACCCTTCCACTTATGACTGTCTGACTATAGCTTTGTTGCTTGTATCCTTACGATTTATATTGATATTGTTTCCTGATTCCTTATTTATTTATTTATTTATTTATTTTTATTTGCATTTATATTCCGCCCTTCTCCGAAGACTCAGGGCGGCTTACACTATGTCAGTCAATAGTCTTTATCCATTTGTATACTATATACAAAGTGAACTTATTGCCCCCCAACAATCTGGGTCCTCATTTTACCTACCTTATAAAGGATGGAAGGCTGAGTCAACCTTGGGCCTGGTGGGACTTGAACCTGCAATATTGCAAGCAGTTGCTGTTAATAACAGGCTGCATTAGCCTGTTGAGCCACCAGAGGCCCTTTGTACCCTATGACTATCATTAAGTGTTGTACCTTATGATTCTTGATGAACATAATCTTTTCTTTTATGTACACTGAGACCGTATGCACCGAAGACAAATTCCTTGTATGTCCAATCACACTTGGCAAATAAAATTCTATTCTATTCTATTCTAAGTCACTTTTTTACAATGCCATTGTAACTTCAAACAGTCACTAAATGAACTGTTGTATGTGGAGGGTTTGTGAGCGCACTTTAGTTCATCCAGAGCCCAACTGAACCTGCAAAAATACAGCGTTTCTGTAAGTAAAGCTTGTCGGTGCGGCCATTTTACAGCCAATGCTTTTCTTTTAAGATCAAACATCCTTTCTCTTCTCTTGCTGTTGTTTTATTTTAAAGGAGAAAATCTCCGCTTTTCCTCCCCCTTTGTAAAGAAATCCGTGGATTTGATGCCTTCCTATGAAATCCCTTCCCCCTCTATCTGTTCAAATGCATAATCCCTCGTTGGCCTTTAGATTCTGCCCATTGATCTCTGGGAAGGTTTGCATAAATTCACTAGCCAAAAACCAAGATGGGTTTGTCTAATCTGTGCCTTCTTAGTGGTCCCCTGGCAAATGGCTGCAGCTCAGTTGCGTTGGTTTGTTTTCGAAAATCGTGGTTATTTGAAAACCCTTGATCCTCTCCCTGCCTTAGAGGTTTTGGAAAGGCTGAGTGATTTTTGTCACGCATGGAATGGGGGGGTGGGGGTGGGAGAAAACCAAGACAAAAGGCTATAATGTCTTCCCCCCCCACCACCCAAGAGGTAACATTGCTAAATCTATTCTCTCAGCTATAAATACACCCGGTGATTTACTGCTAATGGAACTGGGTAAAACAGAAGGAGCTCTACCTCACCGCCCTTCCCACATTTTCCTTTCAAATGCTCCCCTTTATTTGCCGAAGCCAACATTTATCGTGTTTCTTTAAGCTTTTGAGCTCTTGCGTGGTTTGATATACAACTATGTACATTTGGCTGAATGATTGAAGATTATAGGCTTATATAAATAAGGGCAGAGGAAAACATTCTATTTTTTTTTTCCTTTAAGGAAATATTGAAGGTGAGCTATGCTGGGCAGCAATCACTTTCCCCGAAACCAAACATCTTCAGGAAAGTAGGCTTAGTCATCACTTTTCAAAATTAAGACCACGGGGCTGAGAATTAGCAGAAGTCACACACTCACTCTTCGCAGCTGATAATGGACCCGAATGTTCTTGAGATGTCTCTTGCTGTGGTCAGCTCTAACTTCTCTGGGAAATGTTCCCAGTGATCTAATATTTGAGGGGGTCCTACAAAAATGAGGAGGGTCAACCTACTCTCCAGAGCTTCTGACGGTAGGACAAGAAGCAATGGACGGAAGCTAATCCAAGAGAGAACCAACCTAGAAGGAAGGAGGCATTTCCTGACAGTGAGAACAATCAAACAGTGGAATGGAAGTTGCCTTCAGAAGTTGTGGGTGCTCCATCACTGGAGGTTTTTAAGAAGATATTGGACAACCGTTTGTCTGAAATGGTATAGCACAATGATGGCGAACATTTTTGACACTGAGTGCCAAAAAGGGACCACTTCGGGTGTGCTCTCTCTGCGTGCGCGCGCTTATCAGGATCACAACCAGGAAGAGGAGCTTCCCAAGGGGCATGCGTGCGCCGGATAAGGTATTTCTGGTTCCAGTGCGTGCCAGCCAACAAGTCTTTCGGTTACTGCCACGTGTGCGCATGCACTGATCACCTGGTGACCGCATGCTCATGGCGCGCATGCTCATATGCATATGTGTCTGGCCAGATGCTTCCAGCTCCAGAAGAGGAATCTGCAGTTCTGCATTGGGGGGAGGAATTGAGGGGCAGCACCAATGAGAATTCTCCCTGATTGAGCATCATTGGTCTCTGAGCAGAGTCCTTTGGGACTTCACCTGAAGGAGGAGAGACAGTTCTGGGGGGGAGAGAGAAAGAAGCAGAGAAAGTGGGAGCGGGGTTCTTGGCCTGAATAACAACTTGGACTTCTTCTCTGCGTGGAACTCTCTCCTCCAGTGGGTGAAGTCAAGGGAGACCCTGCCCGGAGACTGATGACGCTGCAGAAAAGAGAATTCCCATTGGTCCTCCTTTTTTCTGGACACTCCTAATTCTGAAGTTCAAGGAAGCCCCATTCCTGGCTCACAGACCAGCTCTTCCAGTTTCCGGCAGTACCGCGTACACAAAGGCCAGCTGATCATCGGGTGCGCATGTGTGCCAGAAACCCGGAAGGGGAACGGGCGACACCGTGCATGCCAGGCGACATGCCTCTGTGTGCCACTTTGGACACGCATGACATAGTTTCGCCATCACAGGTATAGGGGTTTCCTGTTTGAGCATCTAAGGTTTGTACTAGATGACCTACAAGCTCCTTTCCGACTCTGTTGTTCTGTTAAATTCAGAAGCAACGTAACATTGGCAAAGCCGCCCGTTGCCAGCATCTGTCGAATCCATGTTTGGAAGGATGAAAAAGTCCACGACTCTCGTGCTGTTGTATGCTAGAGCGAAACACAGAATGCAAAGCAAGTGATCCTTGCAAGAGCTCTTGCTGATAGGCAACAAGGACATCTTCCCCAACGATCCCACTCTTAGCTGACATCCACATTGCTGGCTGATGAAAGGATAATTTCCTGTCATTGCTTGTTATCGCTTCAGCGTCCAATCTTGAAGGATTCATAGTGTTTCCTTGATGCTAACTCCACGATGCTGTCATTTCTGTCGTCCTGGCTCACCTCAGTTGCCGAAGTTTTCTCTTTCGGAGTTCCTGCTTGCTATCAAAGGCTGTTTCCCTCTTGTTTGATTTCTGCTGTTAATGATCAGTCTGGCATTATATTCAACACAGGGAAAGATAGTGGCAGCAGCAACTGTGTGGCGGTTCTTTCGTAGCACGGGGAAACGTCTAGCAATTTATTGTGGGATTCATCTGAATGACGCGAGGATGTCTGTGTAGGCCATTTCTCCAAATGCATTCAGCTCAAACGCTCTTGAAAAGGATCCAAGCTAGAAGACAACCAGCCTGAAGCAGAATTGCTTGGATTGTCAAGACAAAAAGGACATGGGCTCTAAGAGCAATGTGTGATGACTCAGTCCCTTGAGGAGGGCAGATTATAAATTATGTAAACTAAACAATAAATAAAATGAGACAAATTAATTGTTTGGGGAGACAATCAGTTAGCCTTTTGGGAACAGAAGGATACTGTGTAAGCCTGGTGGCCTACGGTTGATCTGTCTTATCCAAATGCGAATAGAATAGAATAGAATAGAATAGAATAGAATAGAATAGAATAGAATAGAATAGAATAGAATAGAATAGAATAGAATAGAATAACCGCAATCCTCTGCTTAGGCAGGAAACCCTACACCACTTCAGACAAATAGTTATCCAATCTCTTCTTAGAACTTCCAGGGTTGGAGCATTCACAACTTCTGGAGGCAAGTTGTTCCCCTGGTTAATTGTCATTGCTGTCAGAAAATTTCTCCTTAGTTCTAGGTTGCTTCTCTCCTTGATTAGTTTCCATCCATTGCTTCTTGTCCTGCCTTCAGCTGCTTTGGAGCATAGGTTGATCTCCTCTTCATTGTGGCAGCTCCTGAGATATTGGGAGACCATTATCATGTCACCCCTAGTCCTTTTTTTGATTGATGCAACTGAGATTGATACAACTGTGAAATAATTGCTTACAGTTGTACCCATTTATTTTTTTGAGAGAGAGTTCTTTGATCAAATGTATTTTGCAGGAGGGAAAATGCTCAGCCTACACATTATCGATAACAATTACTCTATCTTGCCATCTTCAACTTTGGAAGACAATAGCAGTTCAGGGCTCAACTCCTTCATAGGGAATCTAATGAACTGCTTCTGTTGCCCTGAATTTTCATCAGAAGGAGAAGGAAGAATCCCAGGGAAATAAATGCAAAAAGAAGGAAACAAACCAGTCGTCCTGCCACAAAAATGCCTAGGTTGGTGAAGCAATTTCTCTTTCAACCCACCCAGAAAGTAATTTCAATTTCCAAATTGATTTGTTCCAGTAAATTTGTCATCAGTGAGGCTGGGATCTAGGTACTTTCCATGAAGTACATAATGCAGTCAGCGAACACATTGACACAAATTGGATTATAGTAGGGGATGGTCTTCTTTTTTCTAACATATCCATGTCCACATCATCAACAGGAATCAAATTCACTTTAAAGGAGATGGTTTGTTTTATGGATTTTTCATCAACAAAAAACGTTGCCCTATAATCTCAACAAATTTCAACAGATAAATAAATATATGAGATCAGACCTCTCTCTTTCTCTCTCTCTCCCCTCCCTCCCTCCATCTCTCCCCCTCTCTCTTTCTCTCTTTCCTTTCTCTCTCCCCCTCTCTCCCTCCCTCCCTCCCTCTCTTCTCCCCCCTCTCTCTCATGTTTCAGGTGAGAAAAAATTCTTTCCTTCAGTTAGCAAGTTCAATTTATTATAGATTGCTCTCTGGTGAATTAGAAATTCAATCAAGCCCCTTCAGAATCCCCTTCCTCTCATATCAACAGCTTGATAGTCAGAAGGGAGCGTTTCTAAGTAGGTCACCAAGGCTATTCTGTTCTTCCCTTTTCTCCACTGATGTTTTTTATCATCCACATTCATCATCTTCATCTTCTTTTATCTTTTCCTGGTTGGGAAAGGGTGACTTTTAACGTTATCTATTTCAAAACATAAACATTTTTGTTCAGTTAAAAAAGGGAGAACATTTGGAGGGCTTTAATCAATGAAATGATCTTGGTGACCTTGATAGTAGTTGACAGAGAACAGAAATTTCCTAGGACATTTGCAATCTTCCAGATGCATGAATTGTAAATTTTTTAAGAAATTATTTCAACAATTGCAACTGTTTCATAAAGTTTCTGGGGACGGGTTCATCGCCCAAGCAGTGTATCTATTACCAAAGGAAGGAAGAATCCCAGGAAATAAATGCAAAAGAAGGAAACAAACCAGTCGTCCTGCCACAAAAATGCCTAGGTTGGTGAAGCAATTTCTCTTTCAACCCACCCAGAAAGTAATTTCAATTTCCAAATTGATTTGTTCCAGTAAATTTGTCATCAGTGAGGCTGGGATCTAGGTACTTTCCATGAAGTACATAATGCAGTCAGCGAACACATTGACACAAATTGGATTATAGTAGGGGATGGTCTTCTTTTTTCTAACATATCCATGTCCACATCATCAACAGGAATCAAATTCACTTTAAAGGAGATGGTTTGTTTTATGGATTTTTCATCAACAAAAAACGTTGCCCTATAATCTCAACAAATTTCAACAGATAAATAAATATATGAGATCAGACCTCTCTCTTTCTCTCTCTCTCCCCTCCCTCCCTCCATCTCTCCCCCTCTCTCTTTCTCTCTTTCCTTTCTCTCTCCCCCTCTCTCTCCTCCCTCCATCTCTCCCCCTCTCTCTTTCTCTCTTTCCTTTCTCTCTCCCCCTCTCTCTCCCCCCTCTCCCTCCCTCCCTCTCTTCTCCCCCCTCTCTCTCATGTTTCAGGTGAGAAAAAATTCTTTCCTTCAGTTAGCAAGTTCAATTTATTATAGATTGCTCTCTGGTGAATTAGAAATTCAATCAAGCCCCTTCAGAATCCCCTTCCTCTCATATCAACAGCTTGATAGTCAGAAGGGAGCGTTTCTAAGTAGGTCACCAAGGCTATTCTGTTCTTCCCTTTTCTCCACTGATGTTTTTTATCATCCACATTCATCATCTTCATCTTCTTTTATCTTTTCCTGGTTGGGAAAGGGTGACTTTTAACGTTATCTATTTCAAAACATAAACATTTTTGTTCAGTTAAAAAAGGGAGAACATTTGGAGGGCTTTAATCAATGAAATGATCTTGGTGACCTTGATAGTAGTTGACAGAGAACAGAAATTTCCTAGGACATTTGCAATCTTCCAGATGCATGAATTGTAAATTTTTTAAGAAATTATTTCAACAATTGCAACTGTTTCATAAAGTTTCTGGGGACGGGTTCATCGCCCAAGCAGTGTATCTATTACCAAAGGGAAGGAAGGGGATGTGAAAGTTTTTCTTTGCAGTGCTTCAAAAAAACAGCCAGGAAAAGAGAATAAGGAAAAGATGATTAAAAGAGATGAAGCTGAAACTTCTTAGGAAGAACTCATGAAATGTTTGTTTATGCTGTAAAGAAACCGGACCTTGGTTTCAGATGACACAAATCCCACCCACCACTCAGGTACAAAATACCAGGTCCACTCATGAAGGTCCAATTAAATTGATTTATTGTTACTCATGCACAAGAATCTTCTCAACTGACAGTCAGCACCTGCTTGGAGTTAGATAAGGGTCAATGGAATTCAAAGGTAGTTGGACTTCATCTGCTTGCGACTACATAGGGATTTTAGACTGATCCCTCTTTTAACTCCATCCCATGTTCTGCCATTCCTTCTCCTACATCACCAAATGAAACTGAAGGTGGATCTCATGCTTTCATTCCTCTGGTTCTGTTTAAATTGGCTTATCTTTTCTACCTGTGCATTGGGTGAGTAGGCTACCTGCTTCCAGGCAGTTTAGGGGATTTATGGATCATCTAACTTGTGTAACTGCATTGTAATGGGCCTCCGATATTTCGGCCTTTTCCTGACACCTTGATTAATACCAGTGTAAGTTCTCTGAACCCAGTCGTGTCCCCAAGTCTTCAAAGTACTGTTCATGCTAGGGATAATTAGCCTCTTGATTATTCCAAGTAATCAGATGGGTCAAAGGTTAGCCAGCTTCACGAAGCATGTTTAATTCAATCAATTTAGCTAGTGATGCAGTTCAAGAAATGGATTCTGATAACGTCACCAAATTGAGGTGATCTGCTTGGAATTCTAGAGCACTGGCAGTTGAACACTTTTTGCTTAATTTCTCATTTACTATTCAGATGGAATAATCTACTTAATTACTGCAATACTTTCACTCAAGAGCTCAAGGACTTGGTCGGGAGGTGTTGTGGGGGGGAACAAGGAAACAGGAGTCAGTGCTGGAAGGCAGAAATAAAAATACAATCAAGCAAACCCTTTTTTGTGACGAAGTGATCTTGGCTTGCGAGCAACTTATCTTAGAAAGAACTCATTTCAGCAACCAAAGACATAAGATGACACTGACACACACACACAGAGACACACAAACAATGATTGCTTCCTCCCCCCCCCAAAGAAAAAGATTGAACAGAGTTTTATTTTGCAGAATCAAAGCCTCTACCCCACCTTTTCTTTCTCCAGTGGCTTTTATTGTCCTGCCCACCTGACACAGAGTGAGTTGAAGATGAAAGGAAAACTAGAGTAAGAGCATTCCAATTTCAAAATGGCCTCCAAATTTCTCATTCTCCAACAGTTTCGGTTACATTTGACAAACCATTGGTGACTTTTTAAAACCAAAGCACCTACTGGTCTAAAAAATAAAAGCCCAGAACTCTGATGTCCTGTATACACATAAAGAAAAAAGCCAAACATGTCTTCCAGGATGACCCCAATGGAGAAGGCCCAATTCCATTTACTCATACAAACTCAGATGGTGACATGGAGATCACAGGTTGGATGTCCAAAATGATCTTTTGTGAGGGGACAAGACAGTCCTTTATCTGGGAACCGTTCAACTTTAGCAACTGTAGATAATTTCTCCCCATCCATATTCTTATATATGTTCCAAGATTTGAGGGGCTGCCACAAAGAAGTGGGGAGTCAAGCTATTCTCCAAAGCACCTGAAGGTAGGACAAACAGCAATGGATGGAAGCTAATCAAGGAGAGAAGCAACCTAGAAGTAAGGAGAATGTTCCTGACAGGGAAAACAATAAACCAGTGGAAGGGCCTGCCTTCAGAAATTGTGGGAGTTCCATCTCTTGTTTTAAGAAGAGACTTCTCCAGAATGGTATAAGGTATCCTGCTTGAGCAAGGGGTTGGACTAGAAGATCTCCAAGGTCCCTTCTCTAATCAATTGATTCTCTAATCAACAAAGATGATTAGGAGATTGGAGGCTAAAACATATGAAGAACGGGTATGGGTATGTCTATGCAAGAACTGGGTATGTCTAGCTTAATGAAAAGAAGGACTAGGGGAGACAGTCCTTCCAATATCTCAGGGGTTGCCACAAAGAAGAGGGAGTTAAACTATTTTCCAAAGCACCTGAGGGTAGAACAAGAAGCAACGGATGGAAATTAATCAAGGAGAGAAGCAACTAAGGAGAAATTTCCTGACAGCTAGAACAATTAATAAGTGGAACAACTTGCCTGCAGAAGTTGTGAATGCTCCAACACTGGAAATTTTTAAGAAGATGTTGGATAACCATTTGTCTGAAGTGGTGTACGGTTTCCTGCCTAAGCAGGGGGTTGGATTAGAAGACCTCCAAGGTACCTTCCAATTCTGTTATTATTATGTTGCCTTCCAACACTATTATTCTGTTATAACTGAAGCATCAAGGTGTGACTTAATGATTATGCAGCTCCAATAGCTTTTGAAATCCAAACTCAATTGAGTTTCTCACCACTTGCCCTGCTTTCTCCATCAGGAAACTCTGAACTGCTGTTTTTCATAATAAACTCAAGCCAAACTGTCTGTTATGATTATTTTTTAATGAAACCTATTCCCCATAGACATCTGACTGATATCAATATTTCTATCTTCCCGGAGTCACAGCACACTGTTGTTGTTTTTTTGGTGTGTGTTTTTTTTGTCAGCCTAGATATTTTAAGCTGCATCTTTCTGCCATTCAATATCTTTTTCGATTACATTTTATTGGTTTCATTGTATCTTATGATTATATATCCAATGGGGGGGAAAAAGTTTTTTTGACGTCTTGGGAATCTTTTGAATATTGTTCAAATTAATATTCCGTAGGGTTAGGGTTTTCCACAAAATTGTGATATTCCACAAATTCTGCTAATGCAGCTTCACAAAAAAGTAAGAATGAGTTTATCTGATCTACCTGCTAAGCCTATCATCAATCTTGCAAACCTGAAAATAAAATTCTTCTGCCATCACCTTGATAACCTGGTAGGTTTTAGGAAGGGTTCCTTCTCAGAAGTGAGCATCACATCATGTAACAACTGTTTTGCCCAGCACTGAAAATGTGAGTGTGTGTGCACGCATGATTGTGTTGTAGCCTACCAACAGCCAGCAGAGCTGGCAACAGATTCAGACAGTAAGGAGGTTGGGGAGGAATGTGGGCCAGTCCTGGAGTCTGGGGAAGGCTTGGACGAGGGCTCTGAGTTGGAGGCAGAGAGGGGGCCAAGGCCATCTGGTAGTTCTTTGCTGCCTCTGGAGTCTCCGGAGTCTGACATCAGCGAGGCAGAAGAACAGCATGAGCCTGTTCCCAGTGTGTTCCTGCACAGAGCTGCCAGGAGACAGGAACAATTAAGAAAACAGGGTCGACTTGGGAGTAAGGCTTGGAGATGATTGGCCCCTCCCATAAGACATAAAAGAGAAGTGAACGGGACATGAACTTTTGCAGGAAGCAATTAGTTCATCTGGTCAGTAAAAGCTCTGGAAAAGCCCTGTTTGACTCTGTGCTAAGTTTGGCCTTGTCCTCCATTTGGCAATTAGTTTTCTGGCAGCATTCCAAGGGAGATAAGGTGGGTGTTCATAAACACTTCCCTGAAAGACTGTTTGAGAAGCCTTTCGGACTGGGAATGACAATAATTCACAGCTGTTTGAATTAAAGAGGTTTGCTGGGACTGTTTGTGCTGTTTACTTTTTAAGGAAGCCTAGGTCAGAACAGATTGCTTCGGTCTTGCATGTGCCTTCCGCGCATGCACATGGCATCAAAAAGATGATGATATACAACAGAATAGCACCAGGTGGGTGGGAAGATGCCACCCACTGGTTGGAAGTATCAGTTGGCCCCAACCGGTCCAAACTGACAGCAGCCCACCTCTGGCCTCTTGCCCTGCCCATTATTCATCTGTGGGCTATGTTGTCTCTTATCTGACCATTCCCTAAGACCATCTCCTCACAAGGTCTTTCCCACATGCTATTACACTATTCAGACCAGACCAAAACAAATCAGCCAAAATACCCGAAGGTCTTTTGTCATCCTGTCTCCAGAGTGAACAACCACCTTGTCTTCAACAATGTCCCTCTTTCTGTACCTTTTCCTGAGTAAAGAAACAGATGCTATCAAATGGTTTAATCCCCATTTTCCTAACAGGTTGCTGCATGATTGAGTTTCTCCTTCCCGTGAAGCACCTGAGAAAGGCAGGAATTGGGGAGGGGGAAAGAGGGTGGATTTAAGCTTCCAACAACAGCGGTAATTTGCAATTATCTCCACATTCACATTCAAAGGCTACACAGTAGTCAGCAGAAATTAATTCAGCCAGCTGCATTCTGCAACACCTGCCTTTTCTCTCTCTCCCCCCAGGGATGGAAGTATGGTTGGAAATGTTTGTCAAGAAGCATTAAATGGGAGGGACGTTTTTCTGGGTGCTGAAGGTTAGGTTTATTTGATAGTTATGACAAAAACTTAAAAGGGCAAACCCAGATTTTGTTTAATGGAAATCAGAATTCTAGTTTTGAGCATCGTCTACTTATTTGGCAAAATGTAAAAATGTGTGTATGGCAAGCGACTTCAGAGTCCTATGGGGTAAGTAAACCCCTGTGAAAAGAGTGTCCTATATTATCATGTATTATCTTTTTTGACCAGAAGGTGGGTTCCCCCCCCCCCATTTTTGAATCCCCTTAAAATTTTACGCTTTTCATGAACAACGCTTCCCCGAGCACAATGTTTAATTTTCAGCATTGTTCAATGTTGTGAATATTAACAATGCAACTGAACCTAAATTAAGATTGGGAGGGGGGGCGGGTCTGTTTCTAAGCTACGGATTCCTTTTCAGATGCATCGTTCCCCAATATTCTAATTTCTGCCTTATTTTCTGCCCTTCATAGCACATATCGTCTACATTCCTAAGGTATGTTTTTTTTTTTAAAAAAAATCAAGATGGCAGCCACAAAAACATGGTTGAAGCCGTCCCTGTTTTTTTTTTAATGTGTGTTGCATGAGCATTAAAAATGGGCACAGCTTTAATTGTACCATGGTTGTGGCCGTCTTAACGTTTTCCCCCCATGCCTTGTGGACAGTCTTCAATCTGGTTGTGAATTTTCACAGTTGGTAATACCAATGGAGTTTTTGGTATTCTCTGAGCTTGGTTGTTTTTTTGCAGATGTTTCATTACTTAAACTAGATAACATGCTAGACCAGCACTGATGATGTGACCTAGAGAGCACCACCATTTATCCTCCCCTCCCTCCTCCTCCTCCTCCTCCTCCAAATTCCACTCTCTTCTAGCACTGATGATGTTACATAGTTTGGGTAATGAAATGTCCGCCAGAAAACAAGCAAGCTCAGAGAGCACCAAGGACGACCTCCTCCTCCTCCTCCTCCTCCTCCTCCTCCTCCTCCTCCTCCTCCTCCTCCTCCTCCTCCTCCTCCTCCTCCTCGCAAACCCCCATTTCCTTCTTACACTTATGTCTGCAAGTAAACCACCAAGCCCAGAGACCCCACAGTCCTCCTCCTCCTCTTCTTCCTCCTCCTCCTCCTCCTCCTTGCAAACCCCCATTCCCTTCTCACACTTATGTCTGCAAGTAAACCACCAAGCCCAGAGACCCCCCAGTCCTCCTCCTCCTCCTCCTCCTCCTCCTCCTCCTCCTGTATTCCACTCTCTTCTAGCACTGCTGATGTTCCCTAGTTTTCTACCTCTGCAAGAAAACAACCAAGCTCAGGGAGCACCAAGGACCCCTCATTTCAACCTTGAGCTACAGATATTCTCCTTTATTGGTACCTTCTACTTCCATATGAAGAAAACTTAGTTTGACAGGAGATGTGTAGCTAGAAAAAACCTCATTCTTATGGCCAGTGTAGAAGTTTTTCTAGCTACCCATCTCCTGTCAAACAAACAAACAAACAAACAAACAAACAAACAAAAACATAAAGAAGACTTTTCTGCACACATTTCTATTGACAATAGCAGCACCATCCCTGAACCGTGTGACTTCCATGGAACAAATCTGAGCCATTGCTGAGAAATGTTGGGACATATTTAAACCCATCCAAGACTAATTTGGCAGAACCTGTCAATCTATCTTCTAATCTCATTCTTGCTCATACCTGTCTCTCTTTAATGGTTGATGTCAGGGAGCAAAATTGATTGATTCTACATATATTTTTTGGGGGGGGGTTTTACTGTTTTAGGCTGTAATCATGCTATAATAGAATTGTATTAAATAAAAGCACAATTTGCTGTGCGCTTTAAAAGTGATTAAAAGCATATCCCGTCTGTTGGCTTTATTAAAATAAATGAATAACTGTAAAGCCTTCCCTCACCCTGGTCAAAGTAGCCCCCAAACTGATAAGATGAAATTTGTGTTCATATCCCAATTTAATTTTTCTCCTTTTAGGGGGAAGCAAACCCGTACGAATATAGTCTCTGCCATCGATCACTCTGAGGACATAAAAGAAAGACGAAGCACTTCATGCTCTTTAAATTAATCACCCCGGCCTGATTGAAATCTTCCTTTTCGAACCCGTTCAGCAAAATGCAATGCTCTAAAACCGTCCTGCGATTGTTTCTCAAAGGGTGGAAGATATAACCATATAAATCTTGCCATCCATCTTTGCCAAGTGATGCCCAATGACTTTGACACCAACATCCCAAAAAGTGTGGTGCAATTAATAATAAATATGCAGTGGTGGGATTCAGAATTGTTTACTACCGGTTCTGTGGGCGTGGCTTGGTGGGCGTGGCATGGCATGGCTTGGCAGGGCGTGGCTTGGTGGGCGCGGCTTGGTGGGCATGGCAGGGGAAGGATACTGTAAAATCTCCATTCCTTCCCCACTCCAGGGGAAGGATACTGTAAAATCTCCATTCCTTCCCCACTCCAGGAGAAGGATACTGTAAAATCTCCATTCCCTCTCCACTTCAGAGGAAGGATACTGTAAAATCTCCATTCCCACCCCACTCCAGGGGAAGGATACTGCAACATCCCCATTTCCTCCTAATCAGCTGGGACTCGGGAGGCAGTGAATAGATGGGGGCGGGGCCAGTCAGAGGTGGTATTTACCGGTTCTCCGAACTACTCAAAATTTCCGCTACCGGTTCTCCAGAACTGGCCAGAACCTGCTGAAACCCACCTCTGCCAATTTATGTATGTGATTATGTGTGGGTAATCAAGGAGTAAAAAAACCCAAGGATGTTTTCAGAGAAAGAGATTAGTGTGTTTTGGCCTTGACTGCTTTAAGAAGCGTGGACTTCTACTCCCAGAATTCCCCAGCCAGCCTGCTGGGAGTTGAAGTCCACATCTCTTAAAGCAGTGAAGCTTGGGGGAAAAAACGCCACTAATATAAATGATAACACCGGATCGATGGTGAGATTTGTTATCTTTTCACAGGGCCGGAGAAGATGAGAAGGAGGAGACCGTCTCTTCAGAAGCAAAATATATTTCATTTATGGAAGATCAACCTGCCGCCGGCGCTTCGTGTGCTTTGCCAAAGCCGTGCACACGCAGAAATAGGAAAATGTCAGATTCAAAATAGGCTTAAAATCGCCTCGCCTTTGGGAAAAGCCAGTGTTAAGATTCTGACTCATACATCTTCATTCAGAACTATTTTGGGGGCAAGATCTGTTGCCTTGACGGAGGTTGCTGTATTTTATCTTCCATTATGTTGAAGTCTGTCCTGCTGGGCTCTGGCGATATTTCCCCACCACAAATGTGCAAGGCTACTCCCAGGATGTGATGTGGATGTAAAATTACTGTCACGATTTTCAGCCCTGGGAGATTTGCTTGCTCGTTCAATTTCCCTTTTTAAAAAGGGAAAGGAAAACTGGAATTTCCATTCTATGATTCCTGTGATCTTTTATTTTATTTATTTATTTATTTATTTTGTCACAACAGTATATATAAGCATAAGCATGATGCTTTGCTCCCAGAAGCATGAAGCTGAAGCCTGAAGATGACGAATGAGACTTCGTCGAAACGTCGCCAAGACACTTCCAATTTTACATGAGAGAAAACCCGAACAACCAAAGACCTACATAAGCATGAAAGTAACTATATAATATATAAGCATATATATATAAGCATAAGCATGCAATAACTATATTAATTGCATATAATGAAAGAAAACAATAGGACAGGAACGGTAGGCACATTTGTGCTCTTATGCACACCCCTTACAGACCTCTTAGAAATGGGGTGAGGTCAATAGTAGACAGTTTTTGGTTAAAGCTTTGGGGATTTTGAGAAGAGACCACAGAGTCAGGTAGTGTGTTCCAAGCATTAACAACTCTGTTACAGAAGTCATATTTTCTGCAATCAAGATTGAAGCTGTTAACATCAAGTTTAAATCTATTGTCTGCTCTTGTATTGTTGTGATTGAAGCTGAAGTAGTCTTCAACAGGAAGGACATTGCAATAGATGATTCTATGAGTTAAACACAGGTCCTGTCGAAGGCGGTGGAGTTCTAAATTTTCTAAACTTAAACTTAGAATCTCTACAGATTCTCAAGGGAAAAATGTGATGTGGAAACCGAAGGATCTTCTAGTAAGCTTGTCCCAGCTGCCTTAAATATGACTGTGAGTTGCAGAATTTTATTTGATCACTTTCTAGTTCCTTTCCCTCAACCCTTGATGGGTTCATTTCACCATAAGGGAATAAAGGAATTGGTAGAGACCACGGAGGCCTCTTTTCCAAAGCACCTGAAAGCAAGATGGGAAACAATGGATGGAAACTAATCAAGGAGAGAAGCAACCTGGGATCAAGGAGAAACTTCCTGACAGTGAGGACAATTAACCAGTGGAACAGCTTGCCACCAGAAATTGTGGGTGCTTCATCACTGGAGGCTTTTAAGAAGATATTGGACAGACGCTTCTCTGAAATAATATAAGGTCTCCTGCTTCAGCGGGAGGTTGGGCTAAAAGATCTCCAGCTCTTTTCTGATTGATTGATTGATTGAGGTCTTCTAGTTCAGACAAATGGTTGTCCAATCTTTTCTTAAAAAGTATTGGATCACCCACAATGTCTGGAGGCAAGTCATTCCACTGATATTTCAACCCACTGGTATTTTAACCAAGACCTCTGCAAAATCCAACTCTCATCTGGATTTACCGATATGTTCCAGTTGTATGGGGTGCAGTTGTGTCGGCTGTTTTGGGTTGGCTAATTAGCTGCATCAGATTCTGGGTTTCCTTTATCCCTGCTGGCCATGCTCACAAAGTTTTGATTTCCTTTCCTTTTTCTTGATCAAGCAGCACTTAGTGTAATCCTTGGGCTTATCACCACATATTTGTTATACTCCAAAAAAGAAAGTTAAATCACAGGAGGGAACATTAGAACTCTATGCTGCCCCTTGAAGTCCAAGAGAAGGGTTACTGTCTGGAACTTCAAAGGTGAATGAGCACAAATTGAATGGAATTTTATATTATTTTTTTATTTTTTATTTATTTATTTGTCACAACATCATACAAAAAGATTATGTAGTATATACACATATAAACATATATAGGAAGAAGAAAAGAAAAACAATAGGACAGGAACGGTAGGCACGTTTGTGCGCTTATGCACGCCCCTTATGGTCCTCTTAGGAATGGGGTGAGGTCAATAGTAGAAAGTTTTTGGTTAAAGCTATTAGGATTATGAGAAGAGACCACAGAGTCAGATAAAGTATTCCAAGCACTGATGATTCTGTTGCAGAAGTCATATTTTCTGCAATCTAGATTAAAGCGGTTTACATTAAGTTTAAATCTATTGGTTGCCCTTGTATTATTGCAATTAAAGCTGAAGTAGTCTTTGACAGGAAGGACATTACAATAGATGATTCTGTGAGTTAAACTTAGGTCTTGTCGAAGGCGACGGAGTTCCAAGTTTTCTAAGCCTAGGATTTCAAGTCTGGTGGGATAAGGTATTTTGTTGTTTTCAGAGGAATGGAGAACTCTTCTTGTAAAATATTTCTGGACACGCTCAATTGTATTGATGTCAGAGATGTGGTGAGGGTTCCAAACAGGTGAGCTGTATTCTAGAATTGGTCTAGCAAATGTTTTATATGCTCTGGTTAGTAGTGTGGTGTTTTTGGAAAAGAAGCTACGCAAAATTAGGTTTACAACTCTTAGAGCTTTTTTTGCTATGTAGTTGCACTGGGCTTTGGCACTTAGATCATTTGACATGAAAACTCCAAGGTCTTTAACGGGATGGGGGTCGTCTGTAAGGTAATGTCCATCTAGTATGTACTTAGTTTTAGAGTTCTTTTTTCCTATATGTAAGACTGAGCATTTGCTGGTTGAAATTTGGAGCTGCCAATTTTTAGACCAAGCGGTTAGATGGTCAAGGTCGTTTTGAATGATAGAAGTGTTGTCTGTGGTGTTAAATAGTTTGACATCGTCAGCAAAGAGAACACAATTACTTGAGATAAGGTCACAAAGATCAAGACTTCCGGGTGGCTCCACCTCTTCGCTGAGCCCTAATTAAAGGGGCTCCGCACTGTAAAAGCCAGGAAAGGGGCTCCCACCGTAAAAGCCAGGAAAAGCCGGCTTTAATCTTTTTCTCTGGATGAAAGAGGAAAGATAAGAGCAGCAGGAAATGTTGGTAGACCTCCCCAGAGGCTTTGTTTTAATTAAGCAGAGCCTCGAAGGGTCGACGGGTCCCATAAATATTCCTGCCATCTCCGACTTCAGTGCGTGTCTGCAAAAGCAGGGAAAGAAGAAGGTGTCCATCTCTGCTAATTGTCTTATCTTTATGGATCTCTTTAAGCAGACGGAATGAGTGCAAGCGGACGATTATTGGATTGCAAGTATTTTTGATTTCCGGACTTCTACCTTTTAAAAAAGGGAAATTTTTTTTTCTCCTTTGTTTTAATTGACTCTTAAAGATGGCGCCTGAACGGGAGTGAAAATGACGAATAAGAAGATAAGAAAAGTTATGTGTGGATTTTAATGAAGTGAACTGAGCTCTCCTATACTTAAAGGGGAAAAGAGAAGTTTCTAGACTTATATTTTGTGAATTTTAAAACTGAAATGGCTACTAAACCACCTAAGACTGGGGGCAGAAGGGGTTCTGAACTAGCTTTAGAAGATCTGATTAAAGAGCAAGGGAAAGTGTCTGAAGAAAGGTTTAAGGAGATTATGGATAATAATGAGAAAATAAGAGAAGAAATAAAAGAGAATAATAAAAAATAAGAGAAGATATCTGATGGCTTTTCAAGGTTTGGCAAAAGACTGGAGGTGGTGGAGGAGGAGGTGCAAGAAATTGTTCAGTCAAATCAACAAATAGAAAATAGAATGGGGAATGCAAATCAAATTGGATAAAAATGAAGATCAAGTGGTGGTGATGCAGTATAGAATGATGGAAGGAGCTCTGAGAATTAGGGGTTTGAATGAGGAAAAGGGAAGATTTAAAAAACTTTATCAGAAGCTCTGGCTGAATTTATTGAACTTGATCCACAAGAGGTTGCTTATCAAATTGACAAAATTTATAGAGTTAATTCTTGGATTGCTAGGCAAAAGAAACTTCCTAGAGACATTGTGGTTTATTTTTTGAAAAGAACAGTGAGGAATCAAATTTTGCAAGTTGCTTTTCAGAAAAACTTGAAAATAGGGGAACAGGAGTTGAAGGTTTTGAAAGAGATCCCTCCCAAGATGTTAAGGGATAGAAAAGACTTTACATTTTTTACACAAGAACTTAAGAAATACCAGATTCAATTTAGATGGGAGGTTCCAGTTGGCTTGACAGTGTATTATCAGGGAAGAAGATATCGTATTGACACAGTGCTTAAGGCCAAAGATTTTCTTTCTACAGTGCTGAAATTTGAAATAGAAATAATAGAAAAAAGAATTCAAGAGACTCAAATGGGTGTGGAAGCTGAGGTGATTCCAGTGATGTTACCATCAGAGGAACAACCACAAGAACAAAGACTGACGAGGGGAGCCCTTAAGCGTAAAGAAAAGGAGCAACAAACTCAAAGTAAAGTTCAGGACTCTGCTACAGAAGCGGTGGAGGAGCACGGCCGAAGATACGGGAGGACGATCTTCAGTTGATTGCCCAAAGGCTTCAGCAGCCCAGTAATGGCAAATAAAATCTTGACTTGGAATGTCAATGGTTTGAACTCAGCTCAGAAGAGAAGAAAAATATTTCATTATTTGAAACAATTTAAAAATGATGTTATTTGCTTACAAGAAACGCATATTAAATTATCAGATCAAAAGTACCTAATAAACTCAAAGTTAGGTAAACATTTTGTTGCTTCAGCTTTGGAGAAAAACATGGCATAGTGGTTTATTTGAGAAAAGATATACCAGCCAAGTTAATAGAGGCAGATATTTATGGAAGATATATTGCTATTGAACTTACAATAGAAACAAAAAGGACTCTCTTGCTTGGTATATATGCACCCAACCAGCAACAAGAAAAATTTTATAGAATGTTATATGATAAGTTGACTCTATGGGATTATAAATCGTGTATTATATTGGGAGATTGGAATGGAGTAATAGATACACGAAAGGACAAGAGAACTTCTTCCAAGAAGATACCTGCACATGCAAAGCTGCCTAAATCCTTTTTTGATATGATAGAAGATTTTGAGTTAAGAGATGTATGGAGACTGCGGAATTTGGAGGAAAGAGACTATACTTTTTTCTCTGATAGGCATCAATCCTTCTCACGTATTGATTTTATTTTAATTTCTAATGATTTGCTTTTTAGGGTGAAGAAAACTAAGATATTTCCAAGATGTTTGTCTGATCATAGTCCTGTTTGGATGGAATTGCAATATGGAAAAGAGGGTAGAAGAACTTGGAGATTAAATGAAAATTTGTTTAGATATCAGGATAATGTAAATCAATGTAAAAAGCAGATGAAAGAATTTTTTGATTATAATTTGAATAATGAAACATCGATAGAAATGGTTTGGGACTGCAGTAAAGCTTTTATGAGAGGTGTATTAATATATCTTAATAATAGACAGAGAAATAAGCAACAAAGACAGCGTAGGTATTTAGAAGAGGAAATTTATAAGAAACAACAATTATTAATACATAACCCACATGATCAAAAACTTAAAGATGCAATAAAGTTACTACAGAATCAATTTAATATGATAATGGCTGATCAGGTGGCAACAAATATACAATATGCCAAACATAATACTTTTGTAACGCAAATAGACCTGGTAGGTGGTTAGCATACACTTTAAGGAAAAGACAAAACAACGTACTATAGAAAAATAGAATACAAAGGTAAAGAGAGATATCAACAGGATAAATTTAAAAAGCTTTTTTAGAATATTATACAAATTTATATCTTAAAGATAATATATTGAATAGGGATATTGATAAATATTTGAAGGAATATAAGGTTAAAATTTAACTTTAGAACAAACGGATGAATTGAATCGGCCTATAACCTCGGAAGAAATTATTTTGGTAATTAAACAATTAAAAATGGGGAAAACTCCTGGTACGGATGGGCTTACAGTTAGTTATTATAGGAATTTACAGGATGAGATGTTAGGTCCACTTAAGGAATTATTTAATCAGATACAACTAGGAGGGGGAATTCCCCCCTCATGGAGAACCTCTTTTATTTCATTGATACCAAAAGAGGAACAGGATTGTTCTAAACCTGGGAATTATAGGCCAATCTCACTTTTAAATAATGATTATAAGATTTTTGTTAAAATAATAGCTAATAGATTAATGTTGATTCTGCAGCGAAGAATTCATAATGATCAATCTGGATTTATAAAAGGGAGACAGATGAGGAATAATGTTAGGCAGATTGTTAATTTACTGGAGTACTTAGAAAAGAAAAATTTTATTCCAGCAGCATTTATTTTCTCGATGCAGAGAAAGCTTTTGATCGATTGCATTGGGATTTTTTATTTAAATTAATAGAAAAGATGCAATTTGGAGATGGTTTTTTAAGAATAATTAGGGCAATTTATGGAGAGCAAACAGCACAGATTATAATCAATGGTAGCTTAACAGAACCTTTTAAGATTGCGAAAGGAACAAGACAGGGATGTCCTTTATCACCATTATTGTTTATTTTAACTCTAGAACCATTATTGGATAAAATACGAGAAGTCAAGGAGATAGAGGAATTAGAGTTAGACAGTATGAATATAAGTTAAGAGCTTTTGCAGATGATTTGGTGATTACTTTAACAAACCCTATAAATTCTAGTAAATCTTTGTTGGAAATAATTGATCAATATGGGAATGTCTCAGGGTTTAAGGTAAATCAGAAAAGACAAAAGTGATAATAAAAATATGGCCAGACAACAGAAAGAAAAACTAGAGGAAGTAACAGGATTTGAAATTGTAAAGAAGGTTAAGTACTTAGGGGTTTATATTACGTCATCAAATGTGAAATTGTATAAGAATAACTATGAGGTTTTATGGCAAAAGTTCAGAAGGAGTTGATTGTTTGGAAAAATTGCAATTATCTTTGCTGGGAGAATTGCTGCTATTAAAATGAATGTTTTACCTAGATTTTTATTCCTCTTTCAGATGATACCAATAATTAAGAAAGATAAGAATCTTGAGGAATGGCAGAAGGAATTAACAAATTTATATGGGAAGGTAAAAAGCTAGGGTTAAAATGAAAATAATTCAAGATTCTCGGAAAGGGAGGTTTAAAATGCCTAATTTTAAATTATATTATGAAGCAGCTGCTCTCTGCAATAAGTGATTGGTTTAATTTAACAGAGGACAGAATTTTGAATATAGAAGGTTATGATTTGTTATATGGATGGCATGCATATTTAATTTATGACAAAAAGTGGATAAGGCCTTTAAAAATCATGTGCTAAGAAATGCCCTTCTGCGTGTTTGGAAAAATACTCTTATAAACTAAATTATAAGGTTCCTATATGGGCATGTCCTAGACATACAGTAGAAAATATAAACATAGAACAGAATCAGGAAATGATTACATATAAAGATCTTTTGTATACTGAAAGAGGTAATTTGCAGTTAAAATCTCTGCAAGTATTAAGAGAGGAAGGGAAAAATTATACTTGGTTTCAATATGAGCAATTACGTGCTAGATGGAAGGAGATCAGAAAATTGGTATAGAGCAGAACGAGGGAAATTTGGTAAAGCAAATTAGAAATCAGTCTCAGGAGCATATAAAGAGATTGTATAATGTGTTACTTGAAATAGATTCTGAAAGGGACTTGGTAAAGGACTGTATGATAAAGTGGGCACAAAATTTTCAGGAGCCAATATTATTGGAAACGTGGGAAAAATTTGGGTTAGAAATGTTAAATTCACGAGGCACAGAATCTGAGGAAAATTTTTATAAAATGTTTTATAGATGGCATCTAGATCCTAAAAAATTATCGTGTATGTATCCAGAAATGGAAGCAAAATGTTGGAGATGTAATTGTGATGACGCTACATATTTTCACATTTGGTGGACTTGTAAGGACATAAAGGCCTTTTGGATAAAAATTTGGTGGATTTTACAAAATGTTCTGAAAAGAAGATAAAGTTCCTGCCGCAATTTTTCTTGTTGGGAATTATTACGGATTGTACAGTAATTGAGACTAAATTGATTTTAAATCTAATAACTGCAGCAAGATTACTAATAGGACAATATTGGAAGAAAAAAGAAGTACCAACAATACAAGAATGGATATTGAAAGTTGCCAATTTGGCTGAGATGGCGAAGATATCAGCCTTTTTGAAAGACAATACGCAAGAAAGATACTTAAAGGAATGGAAAAAATGGATTGACTATATTCAACGAGATATCAGACTAAGAGTTATCAGACTGTTTTGAATGATTATGATGTATTATGTTTGATTGCTTTGGGGAAGTTAGGAATTGATGATTGTAGGGGTATAATTAAGTTGGGACGAAAATTTTTAGCATATGTTTGTTTTACTTTTAACTATACCTTGTGCTTGTTCCGGGAAGTCGGGGGGGGGAGGGGGGTTGCGAAGGGAGGGGGGAGGAGGGGGGGAAAGGGGGGGAAAATTTTGTAAAACTTTTTGAATAATAAAAAAAGGTCACAAAGATCATTTATGTATAGAATAAAGAGTGTTGGTCCAAGGACGCTGCCTTGAGGAACGCCACTCTTGACAGGAACAGGATTTGATAAAGCATTGCCAATTTTGACCACTTGTTGTCTGTTAGACAGAAAAGCAGATATCCATTTGTGGAGGGGTCCTGAGATGCCATAGGATGTCAGTTTAAGGAGAAGTTTATCGTGTACTACTGAGTCAAAAGCTTTGCAGAAGTCTATGTAGATTGCATCTATTGATTTGCCTTGATCTAGATTTGAAGTCCATATGTTTTTGCAGTGGAGAAGTTGTAAGTTACATGATAACTTTTTCCTGAAACCAAATTGTTTGTTGGAGAGTAGGTTGTTAGTTTCTAAGTGTGAGGTAATGGATTGATTGATGATAGATCCCATGACTTTGCAGGTGACGCAGCAAAGGGAGATCGGTCTGTAGTTTTCGACTAAGCTGGGGTCTCCTTTTTTGAAGATGGGGATGACTGTGGCTAGTGACCAAAGTTTGGGAAGAGAACTGGTAGTGAAAGCTTTATCAAAGATAATACTTAGGGGTTCAGCTATATTAATGGAAAGTTTTTTTAAGAAATATGCACATAGACCATCAGGTCCAATAGAAAGCGATGGTTTTAAGTTGTGAAGAGCTTTACCAATGTTGTCTTCTGTGAAATCTATATGAGTTAAATCATCATAGTCATTGCTGGTTCGTTTGTGGAATGTTGGATATGTGTTGTCGGAGTTAACAAAAACTGAGCCAAAGAAAATGTTGAAGAGGTTTGCTTTGACTGTTTCGTCAATGCATTCTTTGTTGTTAGAATCTTTTAGTGGTGGGATGGATCTTGAATCTTTAAGTTTACTGTTGACAAAATTATAAAAGGCACGACTGGAATTTGTGCGTAGAAGGTTTTCTTCTTGCTTGGTGTGATAATTTGTGCATTCAGTTTTTATTTGGTTGCATATGTTTCTGTAACGGTTTCTGAAGTTTGTAACATAGCCTTTTTTGTTTCTTTTCCAGAGGGATTTTTTTTTTGATTGAAGCTTTTTTATTGATATGGGTAGTTTGTTTTTCTTGGACATGGTAGTCATTCGTGGTACATATAATTTAATGACTCTATTGATTTCAAGTAGGAAGATTCTATAGAGGTCATCAGCGGTTATGCAGGTTGCAAACAGATTTTGCCAGTTCAGAAGTGAAAGATCGTTGTTTATAAGGTCGTAATTGGCTTTCTTGAAGTTGTAGTTGGGAGTTCTGGTGTTATGACGATTTAAGTATGGATTTAAGTATATCCTCGTGGGGCTTTATTTTCAGTTGGGAGGTGAGGTGGGGTGGTGGGAAGACGGTTCAGACTTTCTGCCTGGATGGCTTTCTTTCTTCTTCCCCTATTATGTAGCTCTACAGCAGGAAGCATACATGTTTTGAATAAAGGCCACTGTGATGTAGGTATGCAATATGTAATATACAACCCAATGTATGATGAAGGAGAAGAGCAGGCAGAGCTGAGGGGCAGAGTTAAAGGAGTCATCACCTAGAGTCATTGCATTGCCACAAATGGTTTAAGTTCAACCCCTCTTGAATTCCGTTGACCTTTAGATGGCACCAATTTAGTGTTAAATTTTAGTTGAATTTTTACTTGACCAGGTTCTTGTGTTCAATATTATTGAACAATAAATCTTCTGAACTGCAACTTAATGTATAGTCCTGATTCTTTGCACAGCGCACACCCACACCCACACCCACCCATCCACCCACACACACACACACACCACACACTTGTTATTTCATAAGAAAGAGATTGTGACCTTTTCTTAATGTTTACTTTCTTCATATTTACTGTATTAATATTCTTCTTCCCTTCCTATTACCTATCTCCTCCCACTTATGACTATAACCTTGTTGCTGGCATCTTTATGATTTATATTGTTTTATTTAGTTTCCTAGTATGATTTGATTGCATACTTAGTATCCTAGACTATCGCTAACTGTTGTATCTTTTGATTCTTGATTAATGTATTTTTTTATGTACACTGAGAGTGTGTGCACCAAAGACAAATTCCTTGTGTGTCCTATCACTCTTGGCCAATAAAGAATTCTGTTCTGTTCTGTTCTGTTCTGTTCTGTTCTGTTCTGTTCTGTTCTGTTCTGTTCTGTTCTGTTCTCTTCTCTTCTCTTCTCTTCTCTTCTCTTCTCTTCTCTTCTCTTCTCTTCTCTTCTCTTCTCTTCTCTTCTCTTCTCTTCTCTTCCACTCCATTCTTCTTTCTGCCTTCTATTCTATTCTATTCTATTCTATTCTATTCTATTCTATTCTATTCTATTCTATTCTATTCTATTCTATTCTATTCTATTCTATTCTATTCTACTCTACCCTACCCTACCCTACCCTACCCTACCCTACCTTATTTTATATCTGTGGACTTGAGACTGTGTTCTAATCATTGTGGGATATTGCTTGTTAACTGCATAGGAATCTTCGGGTTGATTGGTTTTACAGCACTGGGTGAGTTTCCTTCAGTTCTTAGAGAAAAAAGTTTTACCTTCTTGATATGAGTAGAAACAACAAGGGGAGAGAGCATCCCACAATTATCCTTATCCTTTTAATGCCCCATCAAGCAATTTCTTAAAATCAATTTGCAATTGATAAATTGCCTTCTTTGCTGAATGCTCAGTTGTGCCTAGTCTAATCATCCTGCTGCAATAAGATCGTTTTAATTTTTTTAAAAAAAATATGGGCATCAATAGGTTGCCTGAAAGTTTTCATTCTAAGACACAAGTGGGAGCTGAGTACCATTTTGACAATGTTTTGCATTTCTTTGCGTGTGGAGAGAAGTGCATTCAGCTGTTTTAATGTGCATGCCAACTGACAAGTGACTGAAGGCCAGACATGCATATATGAATTTGATCAACTCCTTGGCATTCTTCCCATCTATTTTGCGCTTTAATTTTTTTTTTATCAATTTGTGAGCAACGGCAGAGCAACCGAGACTCTGTGAATAGCATGGAAGGATTCCTCCACTTATTAAAGCAGATTGATGGCAATGTGGGATCTGGAGCTTCAAAGATGAAGAATTTGATAGCAGAAGAAGGGGGTTTACAAAACAAGCCATTGGCAGCTGGTTGCAGATGAAGTTATGCTGAAACAGGCATCTTTATAGAAAGGGAAGTATTGATGTGAAAAAGTTCAGCACAGAAAAGCAATCTAGTTATTCCAGGGAGCAAATTTAGGGTGATAACCCCAGACATCAATAAGGACAGAAAAGAAAAGATCAAAGGTACTACTGAGTCAAGCAAGGCGGATAGTTCCTATTTATCTTTGGCAAGTCCAGTTGCAGGTAATGGAAAGAGAAAACAATAGGCATGAAAGGGACTCAAAAGTCAGCTGCGGAAAACATCAATAGCATGACCGACTCATGCATTTCAGAAGAGCTCTGAAAAAGTTTCCCTTCTCATCCTTCTTGCAAACAGAGAGTATCAAACAGGTTGGAAGCCAGAGGTGGGTTTCACATATTCTTATCACTGGTTCGCCGCACACTTGGTTCACGTGTGTGCCTTTTGCACATGCGCCTGGCCTTCAGCGCATGTGCTTTGTGCTCGTGCGCACCTTGCACGCATGCACCCAGCCTCGAAAACGTGGCTAAATAGGACGATATTATGCTGGGCTGGTTGGCCGGCACCCATGGTAGCTGCTACCGGTTTGCCTGAACCGGTTCGAACTGACTGAATACCACCACAGCTGCTAGCCTTTAAAAAAATAGCTTCCCACTCTGCTCTACCTCACCTTAGAGCTGGCTTGGTGGCACTGGTGACCTGAAAAAGCCTTGATTTGATCTCCTCTCCAGAAGTCCTACCCACCTCATTTTCAATAAGTAGAATAATTATGCCCGCGGTCAGAATCCTAGGAACAATAATTGAATTCAAGTTTTGTGAGCTGTGAAATAGGGGGAGAACATTGAGTTGTAGCTCCTGAGTTGGTCTCAGTTGCATGTTGCACTAAGGGCATAATAAATTTGGCCTACTCTACAGGATGGCTGTAACCATAAATGAAATTATGCGGTGAAATTACAAAAAGGCTTTACTACATACAGAGCAAATTAGGTCCCTCTTACTATAAGCCATTATTCTCCGTGCATATTTTTATTTTTCTTGACATGGCAATGCCTGTGTCTCCCATTTCCTGTCCAAGCAGCAGATGGGCTGAGAATTGCGGAGAAAGCATTCATAGCAACAAATAAATATTAAGTGACTGTCAACATGGGGAGCTCAGGATTCAGCTACCCTTGAAACAAACAACCATCTGCAAAGCTAAACAAGCCAGCACTGAGACAGAAAAGATTCCGGACAAGTTGCTTGGCCTACAAAGACCATTTTTCCCATCCACTGAAGCAGGAACTTCTATCGCTAAGGATTTTGCATGATACACATCTAATTAACCAGCAATTTTCTACATCAGATGGGGAAAAAATTGTCCCTCTATCCTTGTGATTTTTGCTCTGACTGGATAGTCCTAACAATCAAAATCTGCCTCCTCTTCAGCTGGTCCAGAAGTCCACTTTGTGACATCTCATGCACTCTAATTACTAACATCTACACCAGGGGACTCTAAACTTGGTAATTTTAAGACTTGTGGACTTCAACTCCCAGAATTCCGCAGGCACCCATGCTAGAAGATGAGTGGACTTCAACTCCTTCAACTCAGCATGCTGGGCGAGGGATTCTGGGAGCTGAAGTCCACAAGTCTTAAAGTTGCTAAGTTTGGAGAGCCCTGATCTACAATATCCTCAGCCAGAAGTGTTTGTGTCAGCAACTCGAATCTGAGACTTTTTCTTTATAGACGTGTCTACAGTAAGAAGGCTAATGAGGTGAGAAGGCTAATGAAGAATAATTTCAGCATGCTGAGGAACTTGACTTAGTTCCTGAGCAAACAGGGAGGAAATCCAGTGGTCGGATTCAGCCGGTTCGAGACGGTTCAGGTGAACCAGTTGTTAAACTGCTGGCTGGCCCCTCCCCTCCCTGCCCCTCCCCTTCCAGGAGTCCCCACACACCCTGTTTTTGCTCCCAGATAAGTGCAGGGAGGTCTACTAGCCCAAAACGTGGCATGGAGTACGGCACAGTCCCCCCCGGCCCATTTTTGCTTCCAGGAGGCTGCAGGGAGGCCTACTAGGCCCAAAATGGGGTGTGGGGGTGCAGCACGGCCTCCCCATGGCCCGTGTTTGCTCCCAGGGGGGTGCAGGAGGCCGAGTGCTGCCTGTCACACATCCTGGCCACACCCACTCAGCCAGTCATTAGGGCAGAGAACCAGTTGCTAAATTATTTGAATCCCATCACTGGAGGTATCTCAGCTTACGTTAGGACCACAAGCCATCAAAACCAAGAACCTGCCTATCGCAGATACTTACTCAGCTATCAAGAGCCAGCCAGAAGATGATAATTGAGCATTTGAGAAAGAAACGGATCAATGGGTGAATTCATGTTTCAGGAAGCTGGTTATGGAAGAAGATTTGTCATGGTAAGGTAAAAGTAAAGGTTCCCTCGCACATATGTGCTAGTCGTTGCCGACTCTAGGGGGTGGTGCTCATCTCCTTTCAAAGCCGAAGAGCCAGCGCTGTCGGAAGACGTCTCCGTGGTCATGTGGCCAGCATGACTCAACGCCAAAGGTGCACGGAATGCTGTTACCTTCCCACCAAAGGTGGTCCCTATTTTTTCTACTTGCATTTTTATGTGCTTTCGAAACTGCTAGGTTGGCAGAAGCTGGGACAAGTAATGGGAGCTCACCCCGTTACATGGCAGCACTAGGGATTTGAACCACTGGGCTGCCAACCTTTTGATCGACAAGCTCAACGTCCTAGCCCCTGAACCAACGCGTCCCTTCATGGTAACATATGGTAACAGCTGCCCAAATTGTCATGGTAACAGCTGCCCAAAACATCTAAATCATTATGGGCTCAAATCTTGATCCAATGAAAGACAAGATATTTCTCCACGCTTTTGTGTTACATAAGGAAGACATCCGCAAACTTTGCCCGTTAGCATTTCTGTCTCTGGTGACATTTCAATTCAGGAAAAACAACAACAACAACCACCATCCCCAAAATCAGATTCAAAGGTCTTCGCTTGGGTGGGGTGAGAGGGCAGAGACCTCCAAGCCTTTTCGAGCACCCCTGCTGACTGTCCACCCCTTCGACTGACCTTCCTCATCTACCAAAACTTCCTTTAAAAACGCAGAAATAAGGGCTTTCCATCAAAGGCAGAGGCAGTGTCATTTCTGCAGCTTGCTTAAAATGTTTATCCGGAGATTACAGAGACAACTTCTACAGAATTTGGCGACCTTGGCTGAGCCTGGGGAACAAAAGCATTGTGGATGACCCCGGGAAGAGGAGATAAGACTGTTTTACTGGGGAAACAGGTCTGATGATGGGATGAGGAGAGAGAGAGAGGGAGAGAGAGAGAATGGATAAACAGCCATCTATCCCGTTCTTTTGCAAGAGGCTCTTCTATGGAAGGAGCAGTTATCTAAAGGCACCAAATTAATATGCAGAGGGAATACATCTGGGGAAGGGGAAGTAAAAACAGGGAGGGCAATCAAACCCCTCTTTAAATCCTGTTGTTAAGACTTCTTTTCTTGCTTCTTTTCAAGGGGAGACGCTGGCCCTTAGCCTATTTTAAGAAATGTTGCTTCTTTGCAGGAAAAAAAAACACCCATTCTTCTCCCCCTCCCTGATCCAGAACATTGCTATCATTCTTCTGATTCAATATCATTTAGATGCTGTGATTTATTTTTTTTGAAGGACAGTTTGTTTGGGATGTCAAAGCAAAGGCTTTGAAGCAGGGGTGAAATCCAGCAGGTTCTGACAGGTTCTGGAGAACCGGTAGCGGAAAGTTTGAGCAGTTCGGAGAACCGGCAAATACTACACCACCCCTGGCTGGCCCCAGAGTGGGGTGGGAATGGAGATTTCGTAATATCCTTCCCCCAAGAGTGGGGAGGGAGATTTTGCAGTATCCTTCCCCTGGAGTGGGGAGGGGATGGAGATTTGGCAGTATCCTTTCCCTGGAGTGGGGTGGGAATGGAGATTTGGCAGTATCTTTCTCCTGGAGTGGGGTGGGAATGGAGATTTGGCAGTATCCTTCCTTACCACGGCCACCAAGCCACGCCCACAGAACTGGTAGTAAAAAAAATTGAATTTCACCACTACAACTCATCTAACATTACATAATACACAACCTACAACACAACCTAAACAACAAATAACTACTAACCAACTAATTAGAAATGCCATGGAGAGAGGACAAACAAACAAATAAATAATAATACTTTGAAGGAAAGGGAATCTTTCCCTTTACAGGTAGTCCTGGATTTACAACTGTTCATTTAGTGATGGCTCAAACTTACAATGGCACTAAAAAAAAATGACATAGGACCGTTTTTCACACTAAACGACCATTGCTGCATCTTTATGGCCACGTGATCAAAATTTGGATGCTTGGCAACTGGCTGATATTTATGATGGTTGCAGTGATCCCCTTTCCGACAAGCAAAGTCAACGGGGAAGCCAGATTCATTCAACAACCGAGTTACTAACTTAATAACTGCAGTTATTTAACAACAGTGGCAAAAAAAGATCACCAAATGGGGTACAGCTCCCTGAACCACTGTCTCACGTAGCAACCAAAATTTGGGTCGTAAATCGAGAACTACCTATATATTTCCATCATTTCAAAACTGGAAGGGAAGGTAGTTATTGTAACTTAAAATAAATCTGCAAATATGTGCTCCTAGAATTTGAGTCCAAAGGGATTTGGGAGGCCATATGGCGGAATTCCCTGTTCTCCACAATTATAATATCCCCTAAATTCTGCTTCCGTGCCGCCGGTAATGCTTTTACATCTCCCATTCCAGTGCTGTATACTTTCTACTTTGGGAAGTACCCACCCACCCAGAGAATGAAATATTTGGGGAAATATTATATTTCCCCAAAAGGAGAAATGGAGAAAAATCTTAACAAAGGCAGAAAACAGCTCCAGTCTTTCTTAACAGTCTCAAGCAGAAGCCTGTAGAGATGGATATTTTGTACCTATTAAGAAAGACGGAGGCCAATCTATTCGTAAACAGAAGGCTGGAGTTGATGGGATGAAGAATTTATATCCCCCCACCCAAACTCTAAGGACAGGACAGGACCTTTAAGACATGATAGGATTTACCCACCACCATTAGAATAGCAAAAGACACAAGGCTCACTACATTACACAATCCCCTGGAGCATCCCAATCACAAAACCCCAGAATCCTATAAGGATCCATCCATTCACCAGGCCAAGGGGTCAGCCACCCCAGAAACATTTGCTGCTGTCACCGAAGTTTCTTGGGAACCAAATAAGACTTTTTTTTCTTGCTGTCAGTCGGCCTCCATTTTATTTCCAGCACCTTTCTCCCAGTTTCGAACCGGACCAGATTTTTTTTTCTTCCTACACTACTATTAAGAATGTTTACTTGAAGTTTAAAACTCCATCTTGGAACAATTACGTCTGTCATTTTTTTCATACCTATTTGCATGATTGCAAGGCACGATGTCTTCTCCCCCAGCCATTTTCTCAGCCTCTCAGCCTGCTAATTGGGGAAGGTAAAAGGCAAAGGTAAAAGTTCCCCTCACACATATGTGCTAGTTGTTCCCGACTCTAGGGGGTGGTGCTCATCTTCATTTCAAAGCCGAAGAGCCAGCTCTGTCCGAAGACATCTCTCCGTGGTCATGTGGCCGGCATGACTCAATGCCAAAGGCACACAGAACACTGTTATCTTCCCATCAAAGGTGGTCCCTGTTTTTTCTACTTGTATTTTTTATGTGCTTTCGAACTGCTAGGTTGGCAGAAGCTGGGACGCCTTGTGCACGGTCACTCATGCGCTCGTTACCTCTCGCTTGGATTATTGTAATGCTCTCTACATGGGGCTCCCCTTGAAGTGCACTCGGAGGCTTCAGTTAGTCCAGAATGCAGCTGCGCGGGTGATAGAGGGAGCTCCGCGTAGCTCCCATATAACACCGCTCCTATGCAGACTGCACTGGCTACCTGTGGCCTTTCGAGTGCACTTTAAGGTTTTGGTTACTACCTTTAAAGCGCTCCATGGCTTAGGGCCTGGGTACTTACGGGACAGCCTGCTGTTACCACATGCCTCCCACCGACCCGTACGCTCTCACAGAGAGGGACTTCTCAGGGTGCCGTCCGCCAAGCAATGTCGGCTGGCGGCCCCCAGGGGAAGGTCCTTCTCTGTAGGGGCTCCCACACTCTGGAACGAACTTCCCCCGGGTTTACGCCAAATACCTGACCTTCGGACATTCCGTCGCGAACTGAAGACATATCTTTTTATTCGCGCGGGGCTGGCTTAAATTGAATTTTATTAAATTTTAAATTCTTATTAACTAATTTTAAATGGGGTTTTTAGTTCATTGTATACTTTTCAGGCCAATTTTAAAATAAGTTTTTTAATTGCATTTTAAATTGTATATTGTACTATCTGTTTTATTTTGCCTGTACACCGCCCTGAGTCCTTCGGGAGAAGGGCGGTATAAAAATCAAATAAATAAATAAATAACAGGAGCTCACCCCGTTACGCGGCAGCATTAGGGATTCAAACCGCTGAACTGCCAACCTTTCGATTGACAAGCTCGGCGCCTTAGCCATGTGAGCCATGTGGCTAAGCCCTTGTATCCCTAGTAATCGGGGAAGGGGAGGTTTAATTCTCCCTTACATTTAAGATCTGATTTTTGAGCCGAGTCACCATTTGCTTCGGGTAAAAAGGCTTCTGAATTCCTCCCCTTAGATAAGAAACCCCAGGAGAAAAATCTTGCTGTCTGGAGGTTCAAATTACTCATGAACGTTTCTGTGCTTGGGGAAGGGACGAGTAATCAAAACGATAGATTAAAACCCAGAAAGAAAAGTCAGATATAATTTGACTCCATAGGCTGCCCATTGTTCTATCAGCGTCTCAAAGAATATGATTATTGAAAATTGCCTGCTCATTTTCGATTCAAACCACCTTTGTTGCCCATCCTTTCCTACTGTGATGCAGCACAATAGATACGGATAACAATTTACCCCGAATATGAAATATCGGTGACTTCACCCAGCTCGTTAATATTCTTTAAGGGAGCATTCATTAGACATTTCTCTCTCTTTTTAACGCTTTCCCACACTGAGAACAAGTGAAAAATACATGCATATTTAATTTGCAGAGATGGGTGTGTGTGTGTGTGGAAACTGCTAATTTTGGTTTCAACACAGTAAACTTCTCTCTGGCTGTTTGGCATTAATAGCTGTCAATTCCATTAATAGACATGTTGGCAGGGACATTAAAGAGATGCTCCTTAAGTGGTGTTCCAGATGCTCCGTTTCTGCTTTCAGAATTATGACCTAGGACTCACAGATGAAAGCAAACAAATTAACGACGGGGACCTCAACACTTCCATTTGTCATGCGAGGAGATGTGAGCAATTTGGAACGATCTATCAAAAGTAGAAAATCGGTGGTCTCTTCTTTGAATGGTTGCATTTTTCAGAAAATATTTTTTTTCTCACTACTCGCTACTAGAACAGATTAATGGAGTTGGAAAGGACCTTTTAGGTCATCTAGTCCAACCCCCCCCCATTCAAGCAGGAGACCCTACATTAAGCACACACACACACACACACAATGGAGAATCTGGTTGCAACTACAGCTATCCTCGACCTACGACTGTAGCCGAGCCTGGAATCTCCACTGCTAAACAGGACAGCTGCTAAGCGAGTTTTGCCCCTTTTTACGACCTTGGTGTCGCAGTTGTTCAGTGAAACACAGCAGTTGTTAAGTGTCTCACACAATTGTGGAGTGAATCTAGCTTCTCTCGTTGACTTTGCTTGTCAGAAGCCAGCTGGGAAGGTTACAAATGGCAGTTACGTGATCCTGGGGACAGTGCAACTGTCACAAGTACATGCCAGTTACCAAGTGCCCAAATTTTGATCACGTGACCACAGGAATGCTGCAACAACAGTAAGTGTGAGAACAGGTCCTAAGTTACTTTTTTCCCCCCACTGCTATTGTAATTTTGAACAGTCACTAAACTAACAATTGTAATTTCTCTCTCTCTGAACACAATGAGAATATATCTGCTGAACAAAACTCCGCACTGGTGACAGGAAAGGCATCCGGCCATTAAAACACTCTGCTAGCTCCATTCAGTTACCCAGACTCCACCCCGCAGGGGATTATGGGGTCATTAAAAGAGGATGATGATGATGATGATTACTAAACTAGCAATTGTAAGCCGAGGACCAAATAAAACTAAAGCAAACTCAAACACAAATTCCTGAGCTCTTCCTCGGCCTATTTTTTTCCAAGCAAAGCTGCGTTCCTCTGGTGCAACAGATTTGACTTTTAGCAAGAAGAAATGCTCAGCCTTTCCAAGAAACTTAAAGCAATCATCACCCCTCAGAAAAAAAAAAAAAAAAAAGGAGGAGGAAGAGGAGGAGGGGGAGGACTCCAAAACTACTTTCAGGCAAAACTCGACCGTGTTTTCTCTTGACAATGTAGGTCAGTTGAAGAGAGGCAGCTGAAAGGAATATCTTGAAAGAAAAGTAAAGAACAGCCAAAAAGCAGAAATAAAAGGCAGAGAAAATCAGAGAGACAGAAGCTCCTCTCCATCTGTAAATATCAAAAGAAAAACAGCTGAAAGGGAAGCTGAGCTCCATAATGGCTCCATGAAGGGTGCAAACCAATCCTGGCTGCCTGTTTTAGCTCCGATATTAAAGCTCTATTTTGACACAGCCGCAAATAAACCGGGTTTTTTTCCACGTGAGTTGGATTGGCAAGGCTTCCATCCAAGAAAATATCTCTATATTTCAGCGCCCCGTGTCAATTTTCTGATCTCCTTCTTTCTCAGAAACTCAGTTTGCAAACTCCAAGTAGTCTTTGACTTACAACAGTGACCGTTTCAAGTAACGACGACACTGGAAAAAGTGATTTGTGACTATTTTTTACTCTTACGACTGCTGCAACGCCCGCATGGCCCAGGTGGGTTTCATGTAATTTTACCACCGGTTCGGCGTGCAATGAAAATGTGAGTGCGCACCTTCCGCGCATGTGGCCGGCCTTCTGTGCATATGGTTTGCTCTCACACACGGCTTGCATGCATGCGCACGGCTTAGAAAATGTGGCTAAATAGGATGGCATAGTGCTGGGGCAGGTGGGCGGGGGCGGGCTCACCTGCAGGTCACACTACCGGTTCTCCCCAACTGGTCTGAACTGGCTGAATCCCACCACTGCCCCCTGGTCATGTGACTTACATTCGGATCCTTGACAACGGATTCATATTTATGACAGTTGAAGTATGCTGGGGGTGTGTGTCACGTGATCTGACCAGCGGAGTCCATGGGGAAGCCGAATTCACATAACAACCGTGTTACTAACTTAACCCCTGCAGCGTTTCCCTTAACAGTGGCACGAAAGGTGGCAAAGCTCCCTTAATTGCTGTCTCGCCGAGCAATGGAAATTTGGGGCTGAATTATGGTCGTAAATACGAAGGACCACCTGAATCAAATCCGATCTCTTCACTCCTGCCTTTCCTGGGGCCGAGAAACGAACGGGAGGAAGTTCTCACCTGTTGCCTGCTAACATTCAAGAAATGTGTTTCGTGGCACCAGTAATTACAACCGAAAAGGTCACACCACTGTTTCTTTAGTTAATGAGACTAATTTTCTTTCGCTGGCTATTTTTAGACTCAATCCTTTTTTTTTACTTTCTTAGACTTTAACTGGAAAAGAGTGGCCACACCTGGAGGCAAATTCAATTAACGGCTGACGCGGCATACATTTTGCCTCGTGATTTAATTTTCTTTTGGTTAATTAATTCAGTTCCTAGCACCGGCCACCCTTCCCCACCAAGGCGCAGCCTGTGTTAAGTACAGCCAGCTTGTGATAATGTTTTGAAGGGTCGGGCATGGATTGGAAGCATATATATTTTTTTTATCTCTTTTGAAAGCTGGAACTGGATTTTCTTTTTGCTTTTTTACAATGGAATTGGTTTATTGCATTGCAATCTTAAGTCTTTAAAAGGTTTTTTTTTTAATTAAAAAAACAGTGATATGGGGGTTTGAGTGCTGTTTTCGGGGAAGGGACACTTCTAGCCTCCAGTCCAGTAGTGAAATCCAATTTTTTTTACTACCGGTTCTGTGGACATGGCTTGGTGGGTGTGGTGTGGCTTGGTGGGCATGGCAGGGAAGGATACTGCAAAATCTCTATTCCCTCCCCACTCCAGGGGAAGGATACTGCAAAATCCCCATTCCCTCCCCACTCCTAGGGGAAGGATACTGCAACATCTCCATTCCCTCCCCACTCCTAGGGGAAGGATACTGCAAAATCCCCCTCCCCTCCCCACTCCTAGGGGAAGGATACTGCAAAATCCCCATTCTCTCCCCACTCTGGGACCAGCCAGAGGTGGTATTTGCCGGTTCTCCGAACTATTCAAAATTTCCGCTACCAGTTCTCCAGAACCTGTTAGAACCTGCTGGATTTCACCCCAGCTCCATGCCCTCTCTTCCTTTCTGGAGTTAGCAATGTAGAAATGGTAAAAAGTCAGTAAATCTGAGTTTAAGAGCACTTTTATATTTATTTCATATTACTGTAAGGATCAAGTTATGTGACTGCCCAAAATCACTCGCTTTAAGTGGGCAGTCATATATGTTGAATTAATTAAACAAATAATTAATTTGTTTAAATTTGCAGTAAGTTTAATTAATTGAATTAATTTAACAAATAAAGAAATGCAGTCACGGTTTTTTTTGTCCTTCTCATAGACTTAATTCCTTCCACTTTCCATAAAAATTAACTATAACTTGTCAGGTATCCAGACTAGGCAAACTCTGGTTTCCATAAACCATTGTTTATACACAGATGTTGCATGCAGTAGATCTTGGTGGTTGGCCTTGACTAAGTATATTAGGGACAGTGTGGGGTCCTTGGTGTTCTCTGAGCTTGGTGGTTTTCTTGCAGATATTTTATTACCAAACTAGGTAACATCATCAGTGCACCACAATTCAACCCTGAGCTACAAATATTCTCTTCTATTAGGGACATTGTGGAGAATCTACATGATTGACTTAAGCTGTCCAGCCCTTTTATTGCCAATGGAAAAATGACGAAAAGACACTTTGGTGTTCAAGATTCCCACAGACTCATATCTGATCATCAACAGATGATATAAGGAGAAGCAACTGGGGTAAATCATGATGTCATTGTGCAAGGGAGTGTTGCAGTGGCCTAGAGGTGGAGCTCTCGCTTCACAATCAGGAGGCTGTGAGTTCGATCCTAGGTAGAGCCAGATATTTCTCTCTCTGGGCACAATGAGAATATATCTGCTGAACAAAACTCCACATTGGCGACAGGAAAGGAATCCGGCCATGAAAACACTCTGCTAGCTCCGTTCAGTTGCCCAGACTACACCCCGCAAGGGATTATGGGATTGTTAAAAGAGGATGATGATGATGATGAGGAAGTCATTGTGCAAATGACAGAAATTATGTCCGTGATGTTATTGTGGGTTGTATGAACGCATACAAAACTAGGAGTTAATCCTGAAATAGATTTGCTTTGTATTCCCTAGAGGATAGTCAAAAACCAACAAATGGGATTTAATAGAAGGTAGCGTTCATCTAATCCTCTTTCTAAAAAAATCTTAGAAATATCTCATTAATCTAAGGACATCTAAACTACTAGCCTTCTCCACCACAAATGTGTCCTTAAATTGTCATTTAATGACTAAATATTCCCACATGGAAAGCTTTACATTGGTTACGTTTGAATGCGATGCGAAGTCTGAGAAACAGTTAAAATACACACAATTTTTAAAAAAAATTCTGTCGGTGTCCTTCCCTCATCCAATCCCAACGCTAGTTTGATTTCCTCAGTTATAAGGAAACTACTTTTATACAGCAAAAATGTCGTTTTCCATTCCCACCACCTCCCTTTAGGGAAAACAGAGATAGATTCTGTGATATCTATCTTTTAAGGAAGAAAATTGATACTAAATTTAGAGGCTCAGATATTGGAAAAGTCATTATGGTCCTGTCAAAATGAGCCCCTCTCAAAGTAAATTTGTTTGCTGGACTGCTGACAAAGATGATGATTCCCATCAAGTTTCATATTGCAGCTCTTGATTCAAATGAAAATTTACTCCAACTTAAAAAAAATAAACCCCAGAGAAATAAATTTGGACTGTACAAAACAATAATATCTACTGCCATGAAAAATTCATGCATTTCAGGGTCAGTTAAATAATTTATATTAGTTTTCCTAATATTATCCACTGCTTCCACGTATTTTTAAGTGATTTTTCTATTCCCCATGTCTACCCCACACATCTTGTCCTACCCATAATTGACAACTCCATAGACATCGATGTTATTTCGTAGTTGTTGATAATTAATATTTCAGAAATGTATAGTTTTAGGAATGACTAACTACTGCATATATAGACCTGCTTAACTGATGTTTATTTAATAACATCAACTAACCTTTTAATAGAGAAGTTATGAGATTCAACCAGGTGAGAAATAGAACTTTTTTCTAAGGATTCTCATTAATTTTATCTCTGCTTTAGTTTTGATTCAGATTTAAGGCAATCAACCTCTTGCCTTTTGTGCATTTCAAAATAAACATTTACCTCTTTCTTGGTGAATTCTGGCGCATGGTCATTTTTATCATCAATGACAATTGTTGCAGTGGTGGTTCCAGTCAACCCAACTTCATGGCCGGCCATGTCCTTTGCTTCTAGGATGAGCTCATATTTTGGATTCTCCATTGTCTGCAGAGATGAAGAAAGAAGAGATTTTAATCCAAGGATGAGACATTCATTCTACTTGCGGTATCTTCATTGTTACTGCAGAACTGCAGAAAAAACAATGGCTACCAACCTGCCTTCCATGGAGGACCTGTATACAGCACGAATCAAAAAGAGGGCTGTGAAAATATTTACAGACCCCTCACATCCTGGACACAAACTGTTCCAACTCCTACCCTCAAAACGACACTATAGAGCATTGCACATCAGAACAACTAGACACAAGGACAGTTTTTTCCCAAACGCCATCACTCTGCTAAACAAATAATTCCCTCAACACTGTCAAACTATTTACTAAGTCTGCACTACTATTAATCTTCTCATCGTTCTCATCGCCCAAAGAAATTTCATTAAAATAAGGTCCTAGAAATCCATCCATCCATCCATCCATCCATCCATCCATCCATCCAGCCAGCCAGCCAGCCAGCCAGCCAGCCAGCCAGCCAGCCAGCCAGCCAGCCAGCCAGCCATTTCTCCATCTATCCATCTCCCCATCCATCCAACTCTCCCTCCCTCCCTTTCAAGGCAGTCTTGACTTCTGGCAACTGTGTTGAAATCTACCCATCTTTAAAGTTGGCAAGGTTGAGTAATCATGGTCTACAGGGATTTCTCCAAAGGGAGAAGAGGAGGAACCCGCAGGCCAGCTCTCTGGCAACACAACCGCAAAAGCTGATTTCACAATTGCAGAAATTAAACGCACTACGATACAAATTCTGAAACACCAAAAGTTTTAGCACAGGAAAATGTTGCAAAATAGGTTACATATTTCTCCTATCCTGTTTTTTTTTTTTTGTTTGATTTTGTTGAGACCATCGCTAATTCCAGCCCTCCAGCCAGCTAAATGACAACAAGCAAATTTATGGGATAATTAAAGGTTTCTCTGTTGTAATTATATGAGTTCCTTTGACAGTGCTGTGTTTGGATGGAGCTGGAGTTGATAAATGAGCCATCAGATGAATCATGATTTAATGTCTGATCATTAAGGTTATTATCCCTCCTCTTAGCATTAGATCAGCTTTGTTTATAGTGGATGGGTTCTCTACGATATGAGGAAATAAGACAGCCTAACCTTTGCTCTGGACGATGCCATCGAAAGCAAAATGAATTAATTCCGAAAGATGTCAATTTCTTGCTCAGACAGTAGCGGCCTCATTCGGAATTGATTTCTTCTCCCTTATGTGATATTGCCACATTACCAAATCTGATACCATCTAGTCCTGAGGATTAGGGCTTGGCTCTTCTTTGATTCTTCTTTCAGGACCGTTTTATTTTTTTCCAAACTTGGTGCTGCAAAATTCACAGGGAGCTACCGAGAGAGGGAATCACCCTTCGGAGTCAACCGAACCATTGGCTATGAAAAGAGGTATGTGTCAGGCCTGGAAGCCATCTTTTGCATTGGGCCTTCAGGCCTGTCACATCTACTACTGTGGGAAACAGGGAGGGGGGATTGTATGGAGCATGAGTGATATGTAGTCATAATAACATTTCTTTCTCAGAGAGTCAAGGACATCTTGCTCTGCACCTGGAGGGCTGGAACTGGGAGGCATATCCAGTTGGGATGGTGTTTTGACTAGACCACGGGATGGATGTGGGTGCTGGGCAGGAACTTGGACTTTCCATTGGGTGGGAAAAACCTGGAAGCTTTCAGATTGGGTTTTCCCAGATGTGCCAATATGACATCTCTAATAAAATTGAACTTTAAGGAACTTCTAGCTTCAGAGTCTTCTTTCATTAGGGATGTTACTTGGAACCCTGATAATGTGTAGATCTGAACTCTCAGCATTTTTAGGCAACTCAAGCTAAACTAGAGAACTTTGGAAATCACCTGTAGATGATCCGTTTGTAAACTGCTGAGAGTCATTTAGCAGGATGCCCCGAGGCATGCAGGGCATTAAAAACTTCATAGATATCCCACCAAAATGCTTCTTCTCTCCCCCCACAATCATCATGTTTAGAGGAGCGTAGAATATGACAAAACTTGCAACGACGGCTTCAAACTTCATGGAAAAGAAAACACCTTGAAGTTATAACGCCTCTTTAAGGGTAGAAAAAGCCAGCTCCAAAACGTCGGAGGGGATTGCAAAATGTTTTACAGCTTACAGCACTAATTTTCAAAATCACCTCTGTGATTTTATCCACTGAAGATAGAAGTGCCAGGAAATTTTCAGTAATAGCGTTTTCTGGGCATTTTGACCACCGGTGCTAATTTGCAAAGCTAATCAGCCATGGAGTAATACATTCCTACCTCGACCTTTATAATATTACTTCCTGGCATGGCCAGGGAAAAAAAAAAGTTTTCTCCCTTGAATCTGAATCTTCAACCCTAAACATATTTTTTTTTTGCATGCCTGCGCATATTTTTAACTTCAGGTAGTCCTCGACTTACAACGGTTGATTTAGTGACCGTTCCAAGGTTACAATGGCACTGAAAAATGGGACTTATGACCATTTTTTTCCCCCAGTTATGTTACGTGATCCAAATTCAGACGCTTGGCAACTGGTTCATACTTATGACCATTGCTGTGCCTCAAAAATCACATGATCCACTTTTCCTACCTTTGGACAGTCAAAGTCAATGGGGGAAGCCAGTTTCGACTTAACAACCGGATGACTAACTTATCAGCTGCAGCGGTTAACTTAATAACGGTCGCAAGAAAGGTTGTAAAATGGGTCTTAAATGTCTCACTTAACAACATAAATTTTGGACTCCATTGTGAGTCGTAAGTCAAGGACTACCTGTACCGTTCTGATTTCTCGAAGAAGCAGCCAACTTGGCCCCAAAAAATTATCCTACCACCTGCTGCATTTTTACTAAGTGGTGTAGGATTGAAGAAATTGCAGCCTGTTCAACTGCGAGGAATAACTGGAGTCAAAAGCTCCTTATTTCCAGTGGGATCTCCCTCTGATGAGCTTCCACTCAATGCTTCTTGTCCTACCCCTGGGTAGTAGGGAGATTAAACTAACTCCTTCCTCCCTGTGACAGCCCGTCAAGTATTGGAAAATGCTCTTGCCTTCTGGCAGCTCTTCACATACGTATACTAGGAACAGGCTCCTCCTGTTCCTCTGCCTCTCTGCTGTCCGCCTCTGGAGGCTTCGGAGTCCACGCATCGCTCCCAGATGGCCCTTGCCCCATCTCTGCCTCTGATGCAGAGCCCTCATCCGGGCCTTCCCCTGACTCCAGGACTGGCCCATGGTCCTTCCCAGCCTCCTCACTGTCTGACTGCGCTGCCAGCTCTGCAGGCTGCTGGCGGACCACAACAGTGTGCATTGGCATGACAGTTTCCACAAGAAAGATGCCATACAATGAACAGGGAAATGGATATAGGAAGAGGAGTTGCCATATATATGTGTGTGTGTGTGTGTGTGTGTGTGTGTGTGTGTGTGTGTGTGTGTGTATTAGTGAACAGTCTTTGTCACCAAATTGTTCCCGGCTTTTCGAGAGGACTTGATTTGCATTACAACATTTGACAAATCTTCAATCACTCTGATTTAATTCAGGAGTCCTCTGAATCCAAGGCACAATCGACACATTTATCAGCTTGGATCCTGTCTTCCAGAATAGGAATGTAATTAAAAGAGATAACTAACTCAATAATGAAGGGGGAAAAATTCAGTATTGTGCTCCATGAAGTCTTTGAAGAGATTGTCTTTACATTTACAATTCTGAACCACATACACTGAGCAAACCAAAGCCATCTAAGGTTGCAATCAGAGTTTCAGGTTTCATCCCGCATGATCATTGTTATATTTTTTTAAACCTTATCTCCGTTTACCGTGCAACTGACAGTAATAATTTCAGGTACCTTTCTAAAATCAAGCACTCTTTTGAACGTGTAATGAATCAGTAAATGATAGCATCTTTGCCCATAGACAAAATATAATTCTAGTGGATGCATTTATGTATTTGCTGGGTCATTCTCTGGGAGCATAAACTGATCTAATTCCCTATCAGATGAAAGATCGCATAAAATGGATTTTCAATTACACCGAGGATACATGTAGATGCACATGCAAACTTAGAAAAATCACAGGCTTAGTGGAAGTAAGCCATCACTTTTGTACAAATGCTCCTTGATTGATGGGAGCGTTCGTGGAATTTTGCATGCTTTAATCATTGACGTGGCAATGAATCCACCTTGCTTTGAGTCATCCTTCTTCTTTCCTTTCCTTCCCTCTTTCCCAGTGCTCCTCTAGAGCAGGGGTGTCACTCAATTTCATTGAGGGCCACATCAGGGCTGTGGTTGACCTCAAGGGGGGTGGTGGCGGCTGGAAGGGACGTGGCTAACTGGGTGGGTGTGGCTGACTGGGTGAGCGTGGCCAGCTTGATACCACTCTACAAACTGCTGGCATGTTTCCTCTTTGGGTAGACAGGGCTGAAGTCACACTGGCCCAATGTTTCCTCTTCACGCTGGGTAGACCAGGCCGAAGCAACATGGGCCGGCCCCTTACATTTTCCAGGATGGTCCCACAGGCCAGATCCGACCATATCATGGGGCAGATTTGGCCCGTAGACACCCCTACTCTAGAGAGTTAATGTTGTGGCCCGGCGGCTACCAGCAGAGTTGGTGGCAGACTCAGACAATGAGGAGGTTGGGGAGGAACTTGGCCCAGTTCTGGAGTCAAGTTCTGGAGTTGGAATTTCTGCTCCCTCTGACCCACACAAAAAGACCCCAAAAGGAGAGACTCTCTACAGCAACACAAACGTTCATTGCCTGTATCCGACCAAGGCCCGTAGTTTGAGGACCCCTGATGTAGTGCAATATAAAAAATGCAAATAATTTTTCTGAGGACCACCAAAATTTTCTCATGGACCACCAGTGGTCCACGGACCACCAGTTGGTGACCGCTGCCCTAGACCATTTCAGACAAATGATATAGATCTCTTTGGAATACTCTGCAAGGAAACATTTCTAACACTTTAGCCATTTTTCTCTCTCTAATGTGATTTAAATACAATGAACATTGATTATTAATCATTAGAATATAGGCTTTGTCCTAAACTGTGCAATAAGAAATATGGGACCATCATTTCGACCATCATTCTTTCTGAATTCCCCCAAAAGATTTGTACTTTATTTACAAATCCCTTTTTTTTTAATAGTACATAACGAGAAAGCTGTTTAACACAGCTTTCTTTTCTTTCCTTTTTTAAAAAGTTTTTTATTTTTTAACAAACACACACAAATAAATGGACAATGCATTTTTTCTGAATAGAGTATTGGCCGAGTCACAAATTTGTACAGTTTTTAGTTATCTCCCAACACAATTTATATGTTTCACTTTTTGCCATAATATTCTTTCTCTCTAATTTTTATTTTCTTTTCCTTATTTCTATTATATAACTAGTCTTACCATTCGCCCTAATCTCTAATCATTAATCACTTTCCTTTCCTTTTTCCTCTTCTCATTTAGTTTCAAATCAATCATTTTTCTAATATTTAACCCTGACTCTAAATCATGCTATTCAAATATTTTCCCATTAGTCCCTTTTCACATCAGAATATAGTTTCAAGCATTTTCCCTAAATTCCATTATTCCAATCACAAAAATTGATGTTGATACAATTTTACTTATCCAAATACTACAATCAAATACCTTACTACAATTCACTTAATTATATAACATTAAAATCATTCATTTCTAATTCTCGATTCCCATTATTATTATTTTTTAAATAGACCCAATTTTTCCATTGCTTTTTAAACTAAGTTAATCTTCACAATATGATATAATTTCAAATGTTTTAACTGAGTTCCGTATTTGCAATTAAAAACATTTCAAATATTACAATCTCATACATTGCATTTACTACAATTCATTTATACTTATAGATCTTACTTCAATTCTTTTATAACGCTAAGTAATTTTCCTGTTCCAATCACAAATATTAATATTCATGCAATTTTACACATAGAACATGACAGCTTTCTTTAATGAAGATGCTCAGAAAACTCAATTTTCTTTTCTGAAGATGCTCAGAACCCTTCAATTTAGGTCATTTTAAGCCAAGCAAGCCAGTAGTGTGAACATAATTGCTGAGTTCACATTCTATTGAAAGAGTTTTAAAAAAAACAAAAACATTTTCCCCCTTTTTTCCCCCTCCCTCCCAAAAAAAAAAAAAAAACAAAACATCCCCCTCCCTCCCCCACCCCCGGCTTCCCGGGTCAATCACAAGGTAAAGTCCAATCCAAATAACCACATCCAAAGCTTTTCGTCTCCCAACCCCCTCCCCATTACATAAAATAACTTTCTAATTATTCAAAGGCAATCTGATATTTCTTAATCTGATATCTGTTTTGTAGATAATCAATCCATTTTTTCCATTCAATTAAATATCTTTCCTGCGTATTGTCTTTTAAAATCGCTGAGATTTTAGCCATCTCAGCCAAGTTAATAACTTTCAATATCCATTCTTCTATTGTAGGTATCTCTTCTTTCTTCCAGTATTGTCCAATCAACAGTCTTGCTGCTGTTATTAAGTTCAAAATCAGTTTAGTCTCAATCCCTGTACAATCCATTATAATTCCCAAAAGGAAAAATTGTGGCAGGAACTTTATCTTCTTCTTCAGTACATTTTGAATAATCCACCAAATTCTTATCCAAAAGACCTTAATTTTCTTGCAAGTCCACCAAATATGAAAATATGTAGCATCATCACAATCACACCTCCAACATTTCGCTTGGATATTAGGATACATACATGATAATTTTTTGGGATCTAAATGCCATCTATAAAACATCTTATAAAAATTTTCCCTTAAATTCTGTGCTTGTGTAAACTTAACATTTCTAACCCAAATTTTCTCCCATGTTTCCAACATTATTGGTTCCTGAATATTCTGTGCCCATTTTATCATACAATCCTTTACCAAATCCGAATCTATTTCAAGCAACACATTATACAATCTCTTTATATGCTCCTGGGTCTGATTTCTAATTTGCTTTATTAAATTTTCCTCCTTTGCATTATACCAATTTTTGATCTTCTTTCCATCTAGCACTTATTTGCCCATATTGAAACCAAGTATAATTCCTCCTTCTTCATTTTAATACCTGTAATGATTTTAATTGCAATCTACCTCCTTCAGCATACAAAAGTTCTTTATATGTAATCATTTCCTGTTTCTGTTCTATATTTATATTCTCTATTGCATGTCTAGGGCTCATATAGGAATCTTATAATCTAATTTATAGGAATATTTATTCCAGACCATAAAGAGCACTTCTCAACACATGATTCTTAAAAGCCCTATCCACTTTTTTTCCATAAAATAAGTACGCATGCCATCCATATAACAAGTCATAACCTTCTATATTCAAAATTCTTTCCTCTGTTAAGTTAAACCAGTCACTTATTACTGAGAGGGTTACTGCTTCATAATATAGTTTAAAATTAGGCATTCTTAAACCACCTCTTTCCCGTGAATCCTGTATTATTTTCATTTTAACCCTCGCCTTTTTACCCTGCCATATAAATTTATTAATCCCACTCTGCCAATCTTCCAAATTTTTATCCTTTTTAATTATAGGTATCATCTGGAACAGAAACAAAAATCTAGGTAACACATTCATTTTAATAGCCGCAATCCTTCCCAATAGGGATAACTGCAATTTCTTCCAGCCATTCATATCATTCTGAACTTTTTGCCATAGCAAGTCATAATTATTCTTATAAAGTTTCTTGTTCGATGAGCTAATATAAACCCTAAATATTTAACCTTTTTTACTACCTCAAATCCTGTCATTTCCTCTAGTTTTTGTTTCTGTTGTATAGACATATTTTTAATTATCACTTTTGTTTTTTTCTGATTTATTTTAAATCCTGATACCTTTCCATATTTATCAATTACTTCCAACAAAAATCTACTTGAATTTATAGGATTCATTAACGTAACCACTACATCATCTGCAAAAGCTCTAACTTTGTACTCATATTGTCTAATCTTAATTCCCTCTATTTTCATTAATTCTCGTATTTTATCTAATAATGGTTCCAGAGTCAAAACAAACAATAATGGTGATAAGGGACATCCCTGTCTTGTTCCTTCCGCAATCTTAATAACTTCTGTCAAACTACCATTTACTATAATCTGTGCTGTTTGCTCTCCATAAATCGCTTTAATTATTCTAATAAAACAGTCTCCAAATTGCATTTTCTCTATTAATTTAAATAAAAAATCCCAATGCAATCGATCAAAGGCTTTCTCTGCATCCAAAAAAATAAGTGCCGCTGAAGTATTCTTCTTTTCCAAATATTCCAATATATTAATAATCTGTCTAACATTATTCCTCATCTGCCTCCCTTTTATAAAACCAGATTGATCAGTATGAATTCTTTGTTGTAAAACTAACATTAATCTATTTGCTATTATTTTTACAAAAATCTTATAATCATTATTTAAAAGTGAAATCGGCCTATAGTTACCAGGTTTAGAGCAGTCTTGCTCCTCTTTCGTATCAGTGAAATAAAAGATGTTTTCCATGACGGGGTATTCCCACCCTAATTGTATCTGATTAAATAATTCTTTAAGTGGGCCTAATATTTCATCCTGTGTTTTTATAATAAGTTGCTGTAAGACCATCTGTACCAGGGTTTTCCCATTTTAATTGTTTAATTGCCTCCACTATTTCTCCAGTAGCTATCGGCGGTTCAGCTCCTCCTCTGTTCTAATGTTAGAATATTCACCTTATAATCTTTCAAATAATCATAAATGTCCCTATCCAATATTTTGTCTTTTGCATATAGTGCAGTATAAAATTCTGAGAATGCCTTTTAATTTTATCCTGTTGATATGTCTCTTTACCTTTATATTCTATTTTTGTATGACACGTGCTTTCTGTTTCTTCCTTAAATTATATGCCAACCATCTCCCAGGTTTATTTGCATTACAAAAGGTATTATGTTTAGCATATTGTATATTCGTTGCCACCTGGTCTGCCATTAACATATTAAATTGACTCTGTAATATTTTTATAGCCTCTTTAAGTTTATGATCTTGTGGGTTTTGAATTAATAACTGTTGCTTCCTTTGAATTTCTTCTTCCAAATATCTACGCTGCTTTTGTTTATTATTCCTTTGCCTGTTGTCCAAATAAATCAATATCCTCTAATAAACGCTTTGCTCGCTTCCCACACAGTTCCTATAGGTGTCCCTTTGTACATATTAAAATCAAAAAATTCTTTTAACTGTTTCTTACAATAAGTTACATTATCCTCATATCTAAACAGATTTTCATTCAACCTCCATGTTCTACCACCTTTTTTCCCTTGTAATAATTCCATCCATACTGGGCTATGGTCAGTTAAACACCTCGAAAATATCTTCGTTTTCTTCACCCTAGAAAGCAAGTCATTAGAAATTAAAATAAAATCAATGCGTGAAAAAGATTGATGCCTATCAGAAAAAAGTAAAATCTCTCTCATCTGGATTCCGTAACCTCCATATATCTCTAAACTCAAAGTCTTCCATCATTTCAAAAAGATTTTGGTAATTTTGCATGTATAGGTATCTTCTTGGAGGAGTTCTCTTATCCTTCTTGTATCAATTACTCCATTCCAGTCTCCTAATAAAATAAACGAACTATAATCCCAGAGGTCAACCTCTCATGTAACATTTTGTAAAACTTTTCTTGTTGGTGATTAGGTGCATAAATACCTATCAACAAAGTCTTTTTTGCATCTATCACCAGTTCAATAGCAATAAATCTTCCTTGAATATCTGCCTCAATTAGCTTAGCTGGTATATCCTTCCTGATATATACAACAATTCCATGCTTCTTTTCCAAAGCTGATGCAACAAAATGGTTACCCAATTTTGAATTAACTAAATATTTTTGGTCTGATAATTTTATATGTGTCTCTTGCAAACAAATCACATCATTTTTAAATTGTTTCAAGTAGTGAAATATTTTCCTTCTTTTCTGAGCTGAATTCAAGCCATTAACATTCCATGACAAGATTCTATTTGCCATTACTGGCCTCCTGAAGCTTTGAAGCAGACAACGGAAGCTCCTCCTCCGGTATCTTCCGTCTAGCTCCTCCCACAGCTTCCATAATGGGATCCTGACTTTTACTTTGAGACTGTTGCTCTTCTTTACGCTTAAGGGCTCCTCTTGTCACCCTTTGCTCTTGTGGTTCCTCTAATACTGGCAGCAATAAAGGCTCTTGGGTCACCACGCCTTCTTGAGTCTCTTGAAGTTTTCTATCACTTCTATTTCGACTTTCAAAACTGTAGAAAGAAAATCCTTTGCCTTTAAAACCGTGTCAATTCTATATCTCCTTCCTTGATAGAATAGTGTCAGTCCAACTGGCACCTCCCATCTGAATTGAATCTGATGTTTTTTAAGTTCTTGTGTAAAAAAAGCAAATTGCTTCCTGTCTCTTAACATCTTTGAAGGAATCTCTTTCAACACCTTCAACTCCTGTTCTCCAATTTTTAAAGTTGTCTGATATGAAACTTGCAGAATTTGATTTCTCATAGTCCTTTTCACAAAATAAACCACAATGTCCGAGGAAGCTTTCTCTGTCTTGCAATCCAAGAATTAACTCTATATATTTTATCAATTTGGTAAGCTACCTCTTGGGGTCCGCTTCAATAAATTCAGCCAATGCTTCTGATATAATTTTTCTTAAGTCTTCTCCACGCTCTTCTCGCATACCACAATTCTAAGAGCTCCTTCCATAAGTTTATATTGTAATATCACAACCTGATCTTCATTTTCTTCACCCTAGAAAGCAAGTCATTAGAAATTAAAATAAAATCAATGCGTGAAAAGATTGATGCCTATCAGAAAAAAGTAAAATCTCTCTCATCTGGATTCCGTAACCTCCATATATCTCTAAACTCAAAGTCTTCCATCATTTCAAAAAGATTTTGGTAATTTTGCATGTATAGGTATCTTCTTGGAGGAGGTTCTCTTATCCTTCTTGTATCAATTACTCCATTCCAGTCTCCTAATAAAATAAACGAACTATAATCCCAGAGGGTCAACCTCTCATGTAACATTTTGTAAAACTTTTCTTGTTGCTGATTAGGTGCATAAATACCTATCAACAAAGTCTTTTTGCATCTATCACCAGTTCAATAGCAATAAATCTTCCTTGAATATCTGCCTCAATTAGCTTAGCTGGTATATCCTTCCTGATATATACAACAATTCCATGCTTCTTTTCCAAAGCTGATGCAACAAAATGGTTACCCAATTTTGAATTAATTAAATATTTTTGGTCTGATAATTTTATATGTGTCTCTTGCAAACAAATCACATCATTTTTAAATTGTTTCAAGTAGTGAAATATTTTCCTTCTTTTCTGAGCTGAATTCAAGCCATTAACATTCCATGACAAGATTCTATTTGCCATTACTGGCCTCCTGAAGCTTTGAAGCAGACAACGGAAGCTCCTCCTCCGGTATCTTCCGTCTAGCTCCTCCCACAGCTTCCATAATGGGATCCTGACTTTTACTTTGAGACTGTTGCTCTTCTTTACGCTTAAGGGCTCCTCTTGTCACCCTTTGCTCTTGTGGTTCCTCTAATACTGGCAGCAATAAAGGCTCTTGGGTCACCACGCCTTCTTGAGTCTCTTGAAGTTTTCTATCACTTCTATTTCGACTTTCAAAACTGTAGAAAGAAAATCCTTTGCCTTTAAAACAGTGTCAATTCTATATCTCCTTCCTTGATAGAATAGTGTCAGTCCAACTGGCACCTCCCATCTGAATTGAATCTGATGTTTTTTAAGTTCTTGTGTAAAAAGCAAATTGCTTCCTGTCTCTTAACATCTTTGAAGGAATCTCTTTCAACACCTTCAACTCCTGTTCTCCAATTTTTAAAGTTGTCTGATATGAAACTTGCAGAATTTGATTTCTCATAGTCCTTTTCACAAAATAAACCACAATGTCCCGAGGAAGCTTTCTCTGTCTTGCAATCCAAGAATTAACTCTATATATTTTATCAATTTGGTAAGCTACCTCTTGGGGTCCGCTTCAATAAATTCAGCCAATGCTTCTGATATAATTTTTCTTAAGTCTTCTCCACGCTCTTCTGCATACCACAATTCTAAGAGCTCCTTCCATAAGTTTATATTGTAATATCACAACCTGATCTTCATTTTGATCCACTTTTTCTGAACACCTTTCATTTCATCTTCTAAATACTTATTTGACTGAGAGATCTGTTGCATTTCCACTTCCAATCCTTCAATTTTTTACTCAGTCCTTGAACTGCCATAAGAATATCTTCTCTTATTTTTGCATTAAAATTCTCCATCATCTCTTTTGCCTATCTTCAGAAAGTTTTAATTGTTCTTTCAATATTTCCTCAAGACTTGGTTCAGATCCCTTCTTCCAGAAGGCTTTAAAGGTTTAGCTGCCATTCTGTCTTCAAAAGAATCAGGAATTCAAACTTAATAACTCTCCTTCCCTCCTTTCAGTATAAAAACTCCGTTTGTAACAATCCACAAGTAACGCTGCTTCATCGTACTAAAAATTTTACTTTCACTTTTAGACGCCATTTTAAAAGTCAATTAATCAAAGACAAAGAAAGGTTTCAAATTTCAAAAAGGGAGTCGGTACTTGCCGTGCTGATTCTACATCAAAGTTCGAACGCTTGTGAAATTCCCGTCTGCTTGGAATATCAATCAATTTAATAAGTTCTCTAGAGCAGAAGCAACATTCCTCTCCTTTTCCCTGATAAAAACAGGGGCGTGCTGAAGTTGGAAGGAGTGGAATTCGGTGGGGTCATAAATCCAGGAAAATTCGCTCTTAAGAGCAAACCCCCTGTCAGACCTGCCACTCTTCCACAATTCTGATAATCTCTTTCACCCAGAGATTATGCTAAGCTCAGTGAACAGTGATTTATTTTCTGTTTCACTGACTTTTACAATCTTCTAACACGGAGTGCTCTGTTTGAGCACCCAGCAGGAGGGTAACGTCACTGGAGCCTCCTGAGTTCACATTCTAAACTTGAGCTCAAAAGAAAGAGAGACTGGAAAGCATGGGATAAAATAATCAGTTCACTAAATACAGGCAGCAAAACCTCTGAAAATTATTGCTTTCATGGAACGTTTAATCAGTCCGTTCAGTCCTGCTTATCAATATGAGAACATAATTACTGAAATGACGGCATGTAACATTTTTAGCAGATGCATATTAACTTATTAAAATCGGACAATAGTGTGCAGACTAAAGATGAAGAATTTTGAAGAGACGGCATTCTCCTTTTCTTTATTTTGAACAGGGCAGCCAAAAACACAGAAGGCCATCCTGAAATAAATACAGGTAGACCTCAACTTACAACCATTAAGAGCTGCGGTGGCCCAGTGGTTAGAGTGCAGTACTGCAGGCTACTTCTGCTGACTGCTGGCTGCCAAGTAGTTTGCCAGTTCGAATCTCACCAGGCTCAAGGTTGACTCAGCCTTCCACCCTTCTGAGGTTAGTAAAATGAGGACCCAGATTGTTGGGGGGCAATAGACTGACTCTGTAAACTGCTTAGAGAAGGCTGGAAAGCCCTGTGAAGTGGTATATAAGCCTAAGTGCGATTGCTATATTCCTTCCTTCCTTCCTTCCTTCCTTCCTTCCTTCCTTCCTTCCTTCCTTCCTTCCTTCCTTCCTTCCTTCCTTCCTTCCTTCCTTCCTTCCTTCCTTCCTTCCTTCCTTCTTCCATGGTGGCACAGTGGTTAGAATGCGATATTGCAGGCTGACTCTGCCCACAGTCAGGAGTTTGATCCTGACCAACTCAAGGTTGACTCAGCCTTCCATCCTTCCGAGGCTGGTAAAATGAGGACCCAGATTGTTGGGGGCAAGAGGTCAACTCTGTAAACTGTAAGTTGAACTGTAAGTAAACTGTAAACTCTGTAAGTTGACTTTGTAAATATACAAATAGAATGAGACTATTGCCTTACACACTGTAAGCCGCCTGAGTCTTCGGAGAAGGGCGGGATATGAATGTAAACAAACAAACAAAAAACTGCTTAGAGAGGGCTGTAAAGCACTGTGAAGGGGTATATAAGTTAAGAGCTATTGCTATTTGTCTGTCTCTTTCTCTATCTCTGTGTTTCTCTCTGTTTCTCTCCCTCCCTCCCTCCCCCTCTCTCTCTCTGTTTGTGTTTCTCAATGCAGTAAGGCTGACTCTGCCCACTGCCAGCAGTTCGATCCAGATCCAGTTTGAAAGTTGACTCAGCCTTCCATCCTTCCGAGGCTGGTAAAATGAGGACCCAGATTGTTGGGGGCAAGAGGTCAACTCTGTAAACTGCTTAGAGAGGGCTGTAAAGCACTGTGAAGGGGTATATAAGTTTAAGAGCTATTGCTATTTGTCTGTCTCTTTCTCTATCTCTCTGTTTCTCTCTGTTTCTCTCCCTCCCTCCCCCCCTCTCTCTGTTTGTGTCTCTCAATGCAGTAAGGCTGACTCTGCCCACTGCCAGCAGTTCGATCCAGATCCAGTTTGAAAGTTGACTCAGCCTTCCATCCTTTCTGAGGTCAGTAAAATGAGGACCCAGATTGTTGAGGGCAAGAGGCTGACTCTGTAAACTGCTTAGAAAGGGCTGTAAAAGCACTATATAAGTCTAAGGGCTATTGCCATTTGTTTAATCACCATTCAAAGTTACGAAAGCACTGAAAAAAGTGACTTATGACCATTTTTCACGCTTACAGTTGTTGTCCCCATGGTCATGTGATCAAATTTTAACTGCTTGGCAACTGGTATGTATTTATGATGATTGCAGCCTCCGGGGGGGTCATGTGATCTCCTTTTTGCGACATTCTGAGAAGCAGAGTTAATGGTGGGGAAGCCAGAGTCACTTAACAACTGTATGACTAACTTAACAACAGTGATTCGCTTAACAACTCTGGCAAGAGGAGTTGTGAAATGGGGCACAACATACTTAACAAATTAGCAATAGAAATTTTGAGCTCAATAGTGTTCCTAAGTCAGGGACTACCTGTAAATGAAGAATCTATGGTGGGAGATTGCTTCGTTTCTTTGCCTTGTTCCTACTTTCTGAACTCAGCTTCACTAAGGTGGAACATCAGAAGCAAAATGCACATTAGTGTTGACCCAAAGTGCATTATCCAGCAAATGTTCTTCTCGGGTTTTGTCCATTAAGACTTTGGAGATGTCTGGGTCTCATAGAATCTGAAAGGAAGATTTTATGCACCACAATGGAGCTATGACAGCCAATTCACACACACACACACACACACACACACACACACACACACACACTGTCAGCCCTGGAGGCCATCTCTTACTTTGGATCTTCAGGGCTGCCACATTCTACAGAGGAATTATTGAGTCTGTCATTTGCACCTCTATAACTGTCTGGTTCGGTTCTGCAACCCAACAAGAAAAACACAGACTTCAGAGGATAATTAGAACTGCAGAAAAAAACAATGGCTACCAACCTGCCTTCCATTGAGGACCTATATACTGCACGAATCAAGAAGAGGGCCGTGAAAATATTTACAGATCCCTCACATCCTGGACATAAACTGTTTCAACCCCTACTCTCAAAACGACGCTATAGAGCACTGCACACCAGAACAACTAGACACAAGAACAGTTTTTTCCCGAAGGCCATCACTCTGCTAAACAAATAATTCCATCAACACTGTCAGACTATTTACTGAATCTGCACTACTATTAATCTTCTCATAGTTCCCATCACCAATCTCTTTCCACTTATGACTGTATGACTATAACTTGTTGCTGGCAATCCTTATGATTTATATTGATATATTGACCATCAATTGTGTTGTAAATGTTGTACCTCGATGAACGTATCTTTTCTTTTATGTACACTGAGAGCATATGCACCAAGACAAATTCCTTGTGTGTCCAATCACACTTGGCCAATAAATTCTATTCTATTCTATTCTATTTAGTGCTGTGGGAAACTGGAAGGGGGGATTGTATGGAGCTGGAGAGAAAGTCAAGGACATCTTGCCCTGCACCTGGAGAGCTGGAACTGGGAGGCATCTCCAGTTGGAACGGTGTTTGGATTGGATCATGTGATGGACTTGTGGGTGCTGGGCAGGGACTTGAACTTTCCTTTGGGTGGGGAAAACCTGGAAGCTTTCAGATTCATGTTTTCTCAGATGTGCCAATAAGACATCTCTAATAAAATGGAATTTTGAAGAACTTCTACCCTCGAGTCTTCTTTCGTAGGGGGTGTTACTTGGAACCCTGACACACACACACACACACACACACACACACAAAAGTCATGCATATTCATCACCCCTTTGTTAGTGGTTCAAGCAATGGCTTGCAAGTTGGATGGCATGCCAAAGATGAATCCCAAGGACCGAGTTTGCATGTCACACCAGCTATGCTTTCTGCTTTTTGTCTGTGTCTTTGGATTTGGCTTATTACTATGTATGGACCCAGCTATCATAATCCTTTAATAAAACAAGATTAAAACGAAGATGACTTTCCCTGAGGTCTAAACCCAACCAATGCATCATCCGGTGACTTTTCAGAGACATTAGCAAAGGAAGTCAATGCACATGGTCAGATGGGAATCAACATCACATCTGAAATCCTATGAAAAGTGAATTAGAAGTTCCCTGCCACGTAAAAGTCGGCATATTTTTGAAAACATCCCATTTTATTAACGTCTTCAATTACCAAAAGACCACCTTGACATGTAGAAGTCATAGTTTCACCATCCTGAGTTATAGACTCTTTCCTAATATACCACAAAAATGGCTTTTTGCCCCACCATCTGCTCCAGAATTCAACAGCAATTAGAACCTAAAAATATGTTGCTGTACATCTTGATAGATATCTTTGGCTTATTAATATTATTAATTATTATTATTTTTTGTTATCCTGCACTTTCATCTTCGGATCCCAAAGCCTGTTGAGAAGATTAATTAATTGAACTGGGCAACATCGTGCAGCACAGATAAATATGATTTATGCCCATTTAACAGATTAATTGATGAGTTAATTGGCATGCAGATAAGATATACCATCTGCCTGGGGTTGCATGGGAAACACCAAAAGAGGTTGAAATCTACCACCATCACAAAAACATCTGTGATCCAGAATGCCCAGCATTTGTTCTCCATTAATGTCCACTAAGTATTTGCCAAAGTTCCTATTTTTGTGCATTTTTCTGGGCTTGTTTGCTTCTGGATCTGTTGCCTTTGAATGTAGCGTAGCCAACTAGCCGAGGATTGTGCAGATTTGAAATATCTTTTGCTAGCGGAATGTTGCACATTTCTTATTATGGGTAAGCAAGAAAGAATGAATGCTGATTTCCCCATAAAAATGGGGAACTTGGCAACCTTAATAGGAATGGAGAAATGGGTCTATTAGTAGTTCTTACTATTGTTGCATATATTTATTCACTCTGAAGTCCGTTTCCATCTCATTTATGCATCAATTTTCAGTTACAAAAACATATGAAAAACTGCAGACTTCTCAATATAATTCTCGTTATAAATTACACGCCTTGGTGCACATTTCTCTCTAAAATATGCATTTATTCTAAAATAGTGGCTGGGGTCCCATGCCACACACAACGTGTGTGTGGAATTGACTCAGCTGCAGCTGTAAACTGGGTTGCAAAAACTAACCATGCCTTTAGCTTATCCAGTGTTGAGATGGTTTTAAAATGTGGTAGCTACGCCTTTGACTGACTTGGCTGTGCATGTTCTGTGCATTTTAACTCAAAAATATGCATTTTTAAAGAATTAAAACCAAAGGGTACTGCACTCAAAGTCATCGTTTTGGAAGTGAGATCAAAGCAGTTCATTTTAACAAGAGGCTGTTATCAGTTTGGTCTAGTGCAGGGATCTGCAAACTTGGCTTTTTTAAGACTTGTGGACTTCAACTCCCAGAGTTCTGGGAACTCTGGGAGTTGAAGTCCACAAGTCTTAAAAAGTTTGCAGACCCCTGGTCTAGTGGTTAAGGCACCAGGCTAGAAATTAGGAGATCATGAGTTCTAGTCCTACCATAGCCATGAAAGTTGGCTGGATGACTTTGGGCCAATCACCAGGAGATGGGGAGTTCTAGTTTAGTCTTAGGCCTGAAAGCCAGCTGAGTAACTTTGGGCCAATCACCGGGAGACTATGAGTTCTAGTCCTACCTTACTATGAAACCAGCTGGGTGATTTTGGGCCAGTACTTCTCTCTTAGCCAGGTTTGCTGTTGTGTGGAAAATTGGAGGAGAAAGGAATATTCGGTGCATCCTTTGTTTTTTTATAAAAACATAATAAAGGTGGGATATAAATAAATAATAAAAATAAATAATATATAACATTGTAATACAAGGCAAAAGTATACGTCAAAGGAAATCCTGATATTTACATGGCGGATCAATAAAGAGGACTTTCAGCCCATGTCAGAATTGACTTCCAAGGAAGGAAATGGCGAATTAAAGATGGCTCCACCAGGTGGACGAATGCAGAAGAGTGAAGAAGCAGTGAGTGGACTGTTGCTTAGAACACTGATTTTGGAAAGTTAGAAATAGAATAAGGATCCAGATGGATTCAAAATAACATTTTGGAATTAATTGCTGAAGACGTATTGGAATTAATTGTGAGCTGAAGACGTATTTATTCTTCCGAGCAGGACTGGCATAAAATGGGTTTTTAAATTGGATTTTAAAATGGGGTTTTATATTATATTATGTATTTTTAATTTAACTTATAGGCCATATTGAATAAGTTTTTTAATAGTGATTTTATTGTATTATATTGTGCTGTATTTTACTTGGCTGTTAACCGCCCTGAGTCCTTCGGGAGAAGGCCGGTATAAAAATTAAATTATTATTATTATTATTATTATTATTATTATTATTATTATTATTATTATTATTATTATTATTATTATTATTATTATTATTATTATTATTATTATTGCAGGAACCCTTCCTATAGGGAAATGTTTTTGTTTCAAACTCCTTTTTAAAAAAAGATGATAAGATGTGACTTTGAAGGCTGGACACTAGAGGGAACCAGATCAAAATTCTTTTGTTGTTGTTGTTCTTTTGTATTTTTCTGTTGTGACACAGGCCCAAGTAGATAGTAGAAAACTCAGTCAGTGAAAAAACAAACAAACTTTATTCGAACAACTGAGAATGACTTCATTCCCAGCGTAGTTCAACTAAATTAAAGCAAATTCCTCCCAACACAAATTCCTCAGTCCTATCGCAAACCTTGGTCCAATAAGACAAACTGCCAAAGGCCTTTCTTGGCAAACGTTCAGAAGTCACAGACACCAAAAATAAATGCGAGACGTAGACGAAGAAGAAGATGAAACTATCAAAGTTGTTTTCCAATGAAGCCCAAACACCATTGCTGGTCTGTTTTAAGCCTTATGGGAGGGGCCAATCATCTCTTGGCCCTACTCCCAAGTCGTCCTCTTTGCTTGAGCTGCTCTTGCCTTCTGGCAGCTCTTCTCATGCCTGCATTAGGAAAAGGCTCCTCCTGTTCCTCTGCCTCACTACTGTCAGTCTCTGGAGGCTCTGGAGTCTGCACCTCATTCCCCGATGGCCCTGGCCCCACCACAGCCTCATTGTTGTCCGACTCCATTGCCAGCTCCACAGGCTGCTAGTGGACCACAACATTTTCTTTCCTATTTTTCATGTCTGCCCCTTCTATTTTTCTTTAGGGTTAGGGTTTTTTGTTTTTTTAAAGTATGTACTAGTTATTATCTATGTCATTGTAACATTTCATTAAATAAAACAAAACAAAACTTATGTCGGTATCAAACCTATGTAGTGGAAGAGACCATCATATGTTCCCAAGGAAACAAAACTCGAACTCCAGCATTTCCTGGCCTTCTAAGTATATTCCAATTCTTCATATGGAAAGCTTAATGGCCTTGGATTATCTGCCTCATTGGTCAAGGCACTAACAAATAATACAGTGGGAAGTACCGGTTATAAAGCATTGCGTTATTTAAATTCGAAAGGCAGCCAAGCTTTTTTAAGATGAACAACACGAAGCAATCTCTTCTGCGAAATGCCCAGGGCAGCCGATCTGTTTCGGAGAAGCAGATGGTGGATTCCCTGAATGTGACTTCGGTCTCTGACTCGGCTTATCATTTCATAGCAACCGCACCATCAATCCAGAAAATGAAAACCAATAAGCTCCAGATGAATCCTTTTCCCTCTCTGAAGAAAGTGGAAACTTCAAATCTCAACCAACAAATGATCTGTCTTGCACATTGGCAAAAAAAAAATCAAAAATCAAAACATAAAATACAAATTAGATGCACATGCTCTTATAGATGACCCTCACTCTGTCAAGGACCTTGGAGTACTCATCTCAAATGATCTAAGTGCCAGAGCTCACTGTAACAGCATTGCCAAAAAGGCATTAAGAGTTGTTAACCTAATCTTGTGTAGCTTCTCTGGTAATATTGTACTACTAACTAGAGCATACAAAACATTTGCTAGACCAATTCTCGAATACAGCTCATCTGTCTGGAACCCGCACTGCATATCGGACATTAATACAATCGAGACTGTCCAGAGATATTTCACGAGAAGAGTCCTCCATTCCTCTACCATCAGACTTGAAATTTTGGGCTTAGACAACTTAGAATTATGCCACTTTCGTTCTGATCTAAGTATAGTAAAATAAAATTATCTGCTACAATGTCCTACCTCGCAATGACTACTTCAGCTTCAACCACAACAATACACAAGCAAACAATAGATACAAACTCATGGTAAACCGCTCCAAACTCGACTGCAGAAAATACGACTTCAGCAACAGAGTGGTCAATGCCTGGAATGCACTACCTGACTCTGTGGTCTCTTCCCCAAACCCCCCAAACCATAACCTTAGATTGTCTACTGTCGACCTCACCCCATTCCTAAGAGGTCTGTAAGGGGCGTGCATAAGTGCACCCGCGTGCCTACCGTCCCTGTCCTAATATTCCTTTTTTACTTACTCTTTTCATGTATCCAAATTGTGTTTATGCTTTTACTTGTTATCTTATATATGATTGACAAATAAAATAAATACATTAAAAAGTAGCTTGTTTTGGCAAAGAATATATCGGAAATACTGCATTTCCCTTGGCCTAGAACAATGTCTCTCAACCTTGGCAACTTGATGATGTGTGGACTTCAATTCCCAGAATTCCCAAGGCTGGTTATGTCTGTTCCGGAAATAGGAAGCCTACCATTTCATTAAATGGTCACCAAAATTAGTTTCGCATTGAAAGAAAAGCTTCCTCTCCAATCAACTTTGAATTTCCCGACTCGAATCTCTATGTATTTATTTATTCAGCAGGAATGGCAAAGAAGGCACTTCGAGAATACGATATCTTAAGAACCTGGCTTGTATACTTCGCGGCAGGTTCATTAATACTCATCAAAAACTCTTGAGGATTTATTGTGTTTAAGAGAATGACAAGCACCCCTTGTCTCATTTTATATCTCATTCTTTGGAGATATAAAAACATCAGAAAAAGTGTCATTCAGATCCAGGGAAAACAATAAGAGCTGGCCTTACACCTTTGTCCTTGAAGTTAAGCCAACCTCTTTTCCAAGAAATGTATGTGTATGTAGTTCTTTAAAATAAAATTATCTGCCACAATATCATACCTGTCAATGACTACTTCAGTTTAAACCACAACAATACACAAGCAAACAATAGATACAAACTCAAGGTAAACCACTCCAAACTCGATTGCAGAAAATACGACTTCAGCAACAGAGTGGTCAATGCCTGGAATGCACTACCTGACTCTGTGGTTTCTTCCCCAAACCCCCCAAACCATAACCTTAGATTGTCTACTGTCGACCTCACCCCATTCCTAAGAGGTCTGTAAAGGGCGTGCATAAGTGCACCCGCGTGCCTACCGTCCCTGTCCTAATATTCCTTTTTTACTTACTCTTTTCATGTATCCAAATTGTGTTTATGCTTTTACTTGTTATCTTATATATGATTGACAAATAAATACATAAAAAAGTAGCTTGTTTTGGCAAAGAATATGTCGGAAATACTGCATTTCCCTTGGCCTAGAACAATGTCTCTCAACCTTGGCAACTTGATGATGTGTGGACTTCAACTCCCAGAATTCCCAAGGCTGGTTATGTCTGTTCCGGAAATAGGAAGCCTACCATTTCATTAAATGGTCACCAAAATTAGTTTCGCATTGAAAGAAAAGCTTCCTCTCCAATCAACTTTGAATTTCCCGACTCGAATCTCTATGTATTTATTTATTCAGCAGGAATGGCAAAGAAGGCACTTCGAGAATACGATATCTTAAGAACCTGGCTTGTATACTTCGCGGCAGGTTCATTAATACTCATCAAAAACTCTTGAGGATTTATTGTGTTTAAGAGAATGACAAGCACCCCTTGTCTCATTTTATATCTCATTCTTTGGAGATATAAAAACATCAGAAAAAGTGTCATTCCAGATCCAGGGAAAAACAATAAGAGCTGGCCTTACACCTTTGTCCTTGAAGTTAAGCCAACCCTCTTTTCCAAGAAATATATGTGTATGTAGTTCTTTAAAATAAATTATTTTTTTTTAAAAAGGCCAAACTCACAGCCTCATTTTTCATTCTGACAGCTTCTGAAATACAGATAGATTTTTGTCTCAGATGTTGGCCATATTTATTTAATTCCAGCCAGCACACGCAACCCTCTTGTTCTGGTTCTGTTTGATCTCGTGCCTGAGCGATCAAATAAACTGAAGACTTTTCCAAATTATCTCCGATGAGAAAGAATTGGCCAAATAAAAGGCAGAGAGATAAGCCCTTCTGTTTGGGGGTTCTGACCAAAATATTAATCAGCTGCTTGACGGATGGTACTGCAATTGGCAGAATTGACATTTGCAGTTGCAAAAATATCCAGAAACCCAGACCAGCCAATGAGTTTCAGAAAATTTCTCTCGCAGCCTGTAGATTTGCATGCAAAAATTAGGGTTTTTTAGGAAGGTATTAAAATACTGTTCTCTGCCATCAAGAATCTGTATTAAAACAGATTCCTCCATCGCAGCAAGGTAAGAAATAAAAAGGTAAGATAATTTAAATAAATGAATGAGCAAGCAAGCTAACAAACAAGCAAATATGGGAATGAATGAATGAATGAATGAATGAATGAATGAATGAATGAATGAATGAATGAATGAATGAATGAATGAAATCTCTGCCCAATCTGTTGTACCAGGAGGAAGACAAATCTTATTTATTATTTTCATTATTTATTTACTTATTAAATTTACTTGATGCCCATCGGACTAGCAAATGACTTTGGTCAATGTACGATGCCCAAATAACAGAACAAAACAATTTAACGATAAGAAACATTAAAACACTGGGAATTGAAAGTTAAATCATTACAATAAATAAGAAAATGGATTAATAGATTAAAAGATGCAGTGCGTAGATGGGGTAGAGGTAATCTACTATCCACCTTCAAATCTTGACTCCCAAATCCAGAAATATACAGGTAAATTAATATGAAATGCAAGACATTTCCATGAATTTCTGCCTTTTACTATTCTAGTAAAACCCGAATCAGAAGAGGTTGGGAATAAACCTACAAAGAGCTGAAATGAAATCCAAAAATTGGACAAGAATCCATTTGGAAGATCCTTTTTGGTGGATTCCCAACTGCATATGACAGAAATCAACTTTCTGGATCCAACTGGTGGACGTTAAAGCATATCGGTTTAGATGTTATGACAGTAACAGAGTGGGAAGGGATCTTGGAGGTCATCTAGACCAACCCCCTGCTCACGCAGGAGGCCTGTACTAGGGATTTGAACTGCCGAGCTGCCAACCTTTCTGATCGACAAGCTCAGTGTCTTAGCCACTGAGCCACCTAGTCATTGCATACTTGTTAATATTTATATGAAAATAATAATTTTGTTTAAAAGATAGGGGTAAATAATAAGGAATAAGGAAAATGGAAAGTAATAATTATGAACACGTATATCTGTATTGAAATGTATGATACTCAAGCACCACACCATCCACATAATCATATGTATAAATTGAAAAAAAAAACGATGGGGGAAAAAAAAATCCTTTCTGGATCCAATTAAAGAATCTTCATCTCAGTTAGGGCCTCTGTGTTGGCTAATCCATTGACCTTCCTATGGATGTCTATCACCTGTCTGCCAAACCTCCAAGTCTTACAATCGCTGAACATAATGATCGTTTTAGATTCAGATTTCTGCGCCAACTCAGAAAGCTCAAACTGCCCAAGGAGCTGCTGATTCAGTTCTACAGAGGAATTATTGAGTCTGTCATCTGCACCTCCATAACTGTCTGATTTGGTTCTGCAACCCAATAAGACAGACACAGACTTCAGAGGATAATTAGAAAAAACAATGGCTAACAACCTGCCTTCCATGGAGGACCTGTATACTGCACGAGTCAAAAAGAGGGCTGTGAAAATATTTACAGACCCCTCACATCCTGGACATAAACTCTTTCAACTCCTACCCTCAAAATGACACTATAGAGCACTGCACACCAGAACAACTAGACACAAGAACAGTTTTTTTCCCAAATGCCATCACTCTGCTAAACAAATAATTCCCTCAACACTGTCAAACTATTTACTAAATCTGCACTACTATTAATCTTCTCATCGTTCCCATCACCCATCTCCTTCCACTTATGACTAATTTTGTTGCTTGTATCCTTACAATTTATACTGATATTGATTGTTTCCTGATTCCTTATTTGTAGCCTATGACTATCATTAAGTGTTGTACCTTGATGAAGGTATCTTTTCTTTTATGTACATTGAGAGCATACGCACCAAAACAAATTCCTTGTGTGTCCAATCACACTTGGCCAATAAAAATTCTATTCTATTCTATTCTATTCTATTCTATTCTATTCTATTCTATTCTATTCTATTCTATTCTATTCTATTCTATTCTATTCTATTCTATTCTATTCTGCTCTGCTCTGTTTATGTACACAGAGCATATGCACCAAGACAAATTCCTTGTGTATCCAATCACACTTGTCCAATAAAAATTCAATTCAATTCAATTCAATTCAATTCTATTCTATTCTATTCTATTCTATTCTATTCTATTCTATTCTATTCTATTCTATTCTATTCTATTTGCTCCCGAATCCTACCACTTGCAATTGCTCGAGAGCAGGTGTAGCAGTTTAATTTTTTTTCTCCATTTGGTGGACCTTCATCCATCCACCATTTCTTGTGTTTCTCCAGGTACTGACCCATTTACACCAGGAATGCAAAACCTAGAAATTGCTGCAAGAAGAAGCTTTGGCTAGAAGAAGAGGGTTGTTCTTCATCTCCCCAAAAGCCTTAACACATTTCGCCATCCTCAGCATGATTTATTTATAAGCCCAACAAGATCATAGAGGCCGTAAGTGCATATTCTGTAATGGCATCGGACACTAGTCTATTTGTCTGTGTGGCTGGTTGCAGACAAGAGAACATGAGAGGAATGCAAATGCCTGGCTATTGGTCCCAGAATAATGGGACTCAGCTCTGAAAAGGGGGAAGGTTTTTCATCAAGCGGATTGTCACCAAAAGATGCATTATTCTCCAGAGACTTAAGAGGACTACAGCAAAAATAAAAGCATAGAATTTATTGCTCTGAACCAGGGGAATTTCAGGAGTCTAAAGAGCCAAACAGGAGGGTGGGATTATTCCACGCAGAATTCAAAGGAAAGGTTTTCCAAAAAAAGAAGCATAACAACAAAGAGACTGAAAAGAGATGAGTTTTTCCTTCCCTTCCTCCCAGTGCCCAGAATTTTAAGTCATATTTTGCAGTCTTTTAATTCGTAGTATTTCAATTTTGCAAAAAAAAAAAGAGAGAGAGAGAGACATATAAAAACACCCCACTAGAAAAAGCAGAGATAGTCCAGAAGTGTATGCTGTGGTGGGCTTCAAAATTTTTTAGCAAGGGGGTTCTCTGCCCAGTTGCTGGGTTGGTGTGGCCATGGTGGGTGTGGCCTAGTTGGACTCCTGCACCACGGCTGGGGGGGGGTTCCCTCCCTGGGATCCAGAGGCTTTCCTCGAGCCTCCAGGAGGGCAAAAACAGCCTCCTCAGGCTCTGGAGGCCCTGTCCCTCCTTCCCTCTCTCCCTCCCTCTCCCTCTCCCTCTCTCTATCACTCTCCCTCCCTCTCCCTCTCCCTCTCCCTCTCTCCCCTTCCCTCTCTCTCCCCCTCTCTTCCTCCCTTTTTGTCTCCCTCTCCTTCTCTCTCTCCTCCCTCTCTCTCTCTCTCTCTCCTCTCTCTCTCCCTCTCCTCTCTCTCCCTCCCTCTCTCTCTCTCCTCTCTCTCTCTCCCTCTCTCTCCTCCTCTCTCTCTCCCTCCCCTCTCTCTCTCCCTCTCTCCTCTCCTCTCCTCCTCTCTCTCTCCCTCCCTCTCTCTCCCTCCCTCTCCCTCTCTCCCCTCTTTCTCTCTCCCTCCCCTCTTTCCCTCCCCTCTCTCCCTCTCCCTCTCTCCCTCCCTCTTTCTCTTTCTCTCCCTCTCTTTCTCCTTCTCTCTCCCCTCCCTCTCTCTCTCCCTCTTCCTCCCTCTCCTTCCCCCCTCTCTCTTTTATATGCTTTTTACTTCTTTTCATTCCATTTGGAAGACACGCTGCTGTGTGCTACTGTCACAAATCTCTGTTATAGTCCTCTGAATATGTATGGGCACAGTGGGTGATTTGCCTTTGGATGTAGCTATCTCTAGCTACATCTCTATAGGTGGGAAGCTTTCCTTTTTTTAAAAGAAAGGAAAAGAAAAAAAGGAATTGGAGCGTTTCACCGCTATAACTAGCATTAGCCTTTTTTCTCCTGCCATCAACGTAAGCAACACGCCGAGTCAAATGTCTTGTTGAGCACAAGAAGGAAAGAGGCTCTTATATGAGGATTCAGTCTTAGGATATTGGCGCATTGGAAGATCTGAAAGAAATACCCTTGGCCTGCTAGAAGGAACCAGAGAAAGCGCAGGTGGTCCTTGACTTACAACAGTTCATCTAGTGACAGTTCGAAGTTACAACGGCACTGAAAAAAACTAATTCATGACCATTTTTCACACTTACAACTACTGTAGCATTCCCTCGAAATGCAGATGCTTGGCAACTGGCTCATATTTATGATGGTTACAGAATTCAGTCTGAAAGAGAGTTTGGGTTGATTTCCATCTAAGTTATGATGTCTTTAACAGCAATTTCAAAACCTTGAAATTTTGGCATTTGCATTAACTCATGTGTGTGTGTGTGTGTGTGTGTGTGTGTGAAACATTAAAACAGAATAGAATAGAATAGAATAGAATAGAATAGAATAGAATAGAATAGAATAGAATTCTTTATTGGCCAAGTGTGATTGGACACACAAGGAATTTGTCTTTGGTGCATATGCTCTCAGTGTACATAAAAAGAACAGAACAGAACAGAACAGAACAGAACAGAATAGAACAGAATAGAATAGAATTCTTTATTGGCCAAGTGTGATTGGACACACAAGGAATTTTCTTTGGTGCATACGCTCTCAGTGTACATAGAATGACAAGATTTGGGAGATGCCTTCAGAGATATAAGCAAGCATTCTGAAAGAGCCTTCTGAGATGGGTGTCAAAGTGGAGACAGATATCTAGTCTGCAGACCCTCTCAAACCAGCACAAGGTTTCCAATAGATGCTTCCAGACAATAGAAGGAGATCTGAGTTGTTCAGCTAACCGGGTGGCCATCCAAAGGATTTTTGTTTGTTTGTTTGAGGTTCACGGTAGAGTGGTCCCCAAGGCAAGCTTTAGAGAAAGAAAGGCACTAGGCAGAGACGTCACACTGAGAGAAACATCATGTTCAAATAATGGGAACATCTAGCCAAGCCGAGCATTAAACATCCAGGAAAGTGAGGGGAGCACAATAACGGCTGTCCCTTGTGTGGTAATTGAGTTTGTTCGGTGCTAGAGTGAGATCATATTGACAACATTACATGAATCAGGTGAGCATTCTCTCTACCCTTCTATGCCATTTATCTGCAGGTGGAGATGGAATTTCTCACTCATTCCAGGCTTTTGCCATTTCGATCTACAGCAAAAACCCTCTTGTGCTCCAGCTCATTATGAGGACCACTGATGGATGACCTTCCCTTCCCCCGACCAGGGAGAATATTTGCCAGGTAGTATAAAGCCACTGGTCTCTGCTAAAAATACTTGTACGAGAAGGCAGGGTTGAGAGGCGCCACATCTCATGTTTGAGGTCAAAGCAGGGGTGAAATCTAGCAGGTTCTGACAGGTTCTGGAGAACCAGTAGCGGAAATTTTGAGTAGTTTGGAGAACCGGCAAATACCACCTCTGGCTGGCCCCAGAGTGGGGTGGGAATGGGGATACTTCATTACTAGTAGTATAGTGGTATAGCCTTTATTGTCATTGTAGATCATATATACAACAACATTACTCACCATAGCTTAATACAGAGCCATTCAAGTGGCAACATTGATGTAGAATGGAAGTGGTCATTTTTTGAAGGTCACAGAGGTCATCACTATTTGAAGTTACAGTAGACTCCCCAAAAGCTACATACGACCAAGTTTCAAACTTATGATGGCTGCATTCGCCCTTATGACCAATCACAGGGATTCTGTGTGACTTAAACTAGAATTACTGCCTGGATATTTTGGGGGGAGGTTTAGGAACTACATTGGAGCAAAGAAGAAGGAGGAGAAGAAGGAGAAGGAAAAGAAGAAGAAACCCCCCAAAGGATAAAAGCTGGTAATAGAATGTGAGATAGAAAAGGGAACAAGAGGAGGATGTACAGCGGTAAAATGCACTTACCTTCGCTACTGGTTCAGAAGTGTGAGCTCGCATGCGCCTCTTCTGCGCATGTGCAGAGGGTAAAAAATGGGACGTGATGACATTCCAGCGATGGGCGGAGCATCCCGCTGCAGGCCCTACCGGTTCACGCAAGCCGGATAGATCCGGATGGATTTCACCGCTGAAGATGTACCATCTACCCTTCCACCAAGTTGTTTCCTACCTCCGTTATAAACCCTTCCCATCACCACATCATCTAATACTCAAGGGCTTGTTAGGTTTTCAACAGCAGTGCAAGCCCATCCGATTTTAGAGGATACATGACAACTACTTGCCTTCTTGGCTCAAAGACTTCAAAAGAATACTTTTCAGTTCACAATATCTCATCATGCCACAGATCAAAGGGCTGATGTATTGTAAATGGATTTTGCTGTGATTTAAGGGGCATTTATTAAAAATGGGCTGACGCCTTTGTTCTATAAATTAATCGGAAGACTCCTTGCTTGAAAAATGCTGAGATATCTTCTAAACACATTGTCTTAGAGATGACAGATAGGCTTCTGCTGTCTTGAGACTCTGGTTGTAGCTGAATGGAAAGGTTGTGAATGTGAAATTGTTACTGCTTAAGCAAAGGCAGTAAGCATCCACATTTCAGGGAAGGCGCCCTGCATCTTAGAAAAGAGGAAGTCTATACATTTGATTGATCCCTTCACAAGGAATAATAGAGTAACAGAGTTGGAAGGGCCCTTGGAGGTCTTTTAGTCCAGCCCCCTGGTCAAGCAGGAAACTCTTTACCAGGAGAGTCAAACTCAAGATCTGCGGGCCAGATCCAGACCACAGGGTGCTTAGATCTGGCCCGTGAGCCTTCCCTGGAAACAGCAAAGGACCCGCTCACAGTGCCCTCCCAAGCTCCAGCTAGAGCATTGCAGGAAGCCGTCCAGCTAGAAACGGAGCGTGCGCAGGCCACACGCAGCCCTCCCAAACTCTGTTTTTGCTGGCAAAGGGTTGCAGGAGGCCCTCCCAGCTAAAAATGGACCTTAGGAGCCTGTTTTCACTGGCAGAGCCCTCGGGCCGCCACAGGCACCCCTGACGCAAGTGACATCAAGTTAGCCATGCCCTCCACTGGCTATGCTCCTCCACCACCACCACCCCGAGTTCAAACTCAATCCTGATACGGCCATCAATGAAATCGAGTTTGACACCCCTGCCCTATACCATTTCAGACAAACTTGATGACGTTGCCTACTATGGTAATGAAACATCTGCAAGAAAACCACCAAGCTCAGAGAGCACCAAGGACTGCACAAAGAAATCATTGCTGGTTTTCTGAAGGGTGCTTAGGTGAGGCCATCATACTGTTACCCAGTGGTGAAATTCACATTTTTTTACTACCAGTTCTGTGGGTGTGGCTTGGTGGGTGTGGCTTGGTGGGCATGACAGGGAAACGATACTGCTAAATCCCCATTTCCTCTCCACTCCAGGGGAAGGATACTGCAAAATCCCCATTGCCACCCCAATCTGGGGACGGCCAGAGGTGGTATTTGCTGGTTCTCTAAACTACTCAAAATTTCTACTTCCGGTTCTCCCCAACCGGCTGAATTTCACCCCTGCTGTTACCTTACAAAACAAAAGGATGTTTTGCTTATAAATGAATAGCCAATGATATCATTGCTGCTCTAATGGGATAGGGTTTGTGGAAGAGCAACCATAATTAAAAAAAAAAAGAACATTAATTTAGATCTTTACAACCAACTCTCAAAAGTGAAGCCAAAATTTAGGGGAGACATGATAGCAGTGTTCCAACATTTGAGGGGCTTCTATAAAGGCAAGGGGTTTAAATTACTTTCCAAAGCACCAAAAGGCAAGGCAAGAAACAATGGATGGAAACTAACCAAGGAAAGAAACAACCTGGAATTAAGGAGAAAATGTCTAACGGTGAGAACAATTAACTGGTGGAACAGCTTGCCACCAGAAGTTGTGGGTTCTCCATCACTGGAGCCTTTTAAGAAGAGATTGGACAGCCATTTGTCTGAAATGGTATCCAACCTCCTGTTTGAGCAGGGGGTTAGACTAGAAGAACACCAAGGTCTCTTCCAACTCTTATTATTCTATGTTCTAGTCTATGTTTTATCTGAATTTATGTTCTTCATGGGGTTTGGAAGTGAAGCAAATATTTATCACGCCCTTCCAAGACATCATCGTATCATGGATGCTTTTTCCTTTCTTCCTATGAATTATGGGAAGAAAACAAAATGTCTGCAGCTAAACTTCTTCTTAAAGACTCTTTAAAGTAAACAGATGTAGGCCCGGGGAAGTATTAGATGAAGGAACAAATTTGGAAATATGTTTCTGGTGCTTAATGCCTGGAGCGATTTGCAAAGCAATTTTCTACAGTAAAGCAGAAAAAGTTTTGCACAAATCGCAGCATAGGAGAAAAAAAAAAACTCCAAATAATCTTTCCTAGGCGATATTTGCTTATTTTTCTTCTTTCTTTCTTTCTTACCATGGCTATGCATTTGTTTTGCACTTATCTTTTCTTTTTCTTTTTTTTTCCCCTCCGAAGAAGATAAAAGAAACATTTTTTTTTTCAAAACAGGAAAAAAAAGAAGAAGAAGAAAGAAACTAGACAGAAAAGCTTTATAGAGAGGTTTTTCATGACTGTATCAGTTTTAAAACGAGAATGTCTTTATCCAAACATCTGGACCGACTGAACGAAATGACTGGGATTGTTTAGCTATAAAACTTGATGAATTGCAGTCTTTTATTGAAAGGAAGACATTGTTCATCTCTTAATGTCCCTCATATTGATCTGGTACTTTTGACTGCAGATCAGTTTTATTATCATTTTCAAGGTATCTCAGAAACGAAAACATGGGTGCCACCTATTCAATCTACATATTTGAATTTTTTCCCCCCTAGGGGAAATTTTTATGGTGGAAACACAATCAACTTAGAGGTGGCAGCGATGTCATGAATTTGTAAAGGAGGAGGAGAGGGAGGGAGGGAGGGAAGGAACAATACCAATAGCATTTAGATTTATATACCAATTCACAGTGCTTTTACAGCCCTCTCTAACCAGATTACAGAGTCAGCCTTTTGCCCCCAACAATCTGAGTCCTCATTTTACTGACCTCGGAAAGGATGGAAGGCTGAGTCAATCGTGAATTGGTCAGGATTGAACTCCTGACAGTGGGCAGAATCAACCTGCAATACTGCATTGGACTGTACCACCAAGCTGGAGGGAGGGAGGGAGAGAGGGAGGGAGGGAGGGAGGGAGGAAGGAAGGAAGGAAGGAAGGAAGGAAGGAAGGAAATTGGATCCAAAAATCTATTCTTGAGTGGCTCAGGCTGCTAATGCAGTCTGTTATTAACAGCAGCTGCCTGCAATTACTGCAGGTTCTAGTCCCACCAGGCCCAAGGTTGACTCAGCCTTCCATCCTTTATAAGGTAGGTAAAATGAGGACCCAGATTGTTGGGGGCAATAAGTTGACTTTGTATATAAATATACAAATAGAATGAAGACTATTGCTAACATAGTGTAAGCCGCTCTGAGTCTTCAGAGAAGGGCGGGATATAAATGTAAATAAATAAATAAATAAATAATAAATAAATATTCGGTCCACAACTTTCCATCTCACATTTAGTAGTCATGTACTATTAAGAAATCCACAAACGCAGTTTGATGGTAATCATGATGCTCGTTGGTGCAAGCATCTCCAGAGCATCAAACCTTTGTTGTATACAAGTAGGATAATAAAAACACATCTTTCTCAATCATTTTGCCTAATTCTTCGATCAATTCCTGTGGCTGCCTGGAATCCAACGCGATGTGAATTATTGTTGCTTTCTCTCCTTTCCTTATTGACACATTTTCATCATTGTCCTTCACAGAATAGCTATATTCTCTGTTTTATTTCTCTCCTCATCACCAGATACATCACATTGTTCATTTCAAAACAGCTCTCAGATGCTGGCTTCTGTCGATAGCTGTATGCGATTCATATTTATAGGCAAAGCAGATCGATCTCTTCCCCTCGCTTTCTCGACAGAGAAAAGTGCTTTAATCTAGCCACAGCAAGAGGAAAAAAAATAAAGAGAATGCTTTGCTAATAAAAGTAAATATATACAAACAATCTTTTTCTATGCTTTTCTGTAAGGGTAGGTGGGAACGACCTTGGAGATGGGAAAGAGAGTTGCAGACAGGAGCCATGGAAGGAGCGGGGGCTGGGAAGTATTTCAGAAAAGACCCTCCCCAAATTTCCAAAGAATAAAATGAATTAGGTGGCGTGGGGTGGAGTAGAGTAGAAGAGATTTGAATTGAAGAGAAGAGAACCATAAGAAGAATAGAGTAGAATAGAGTAGAGTAGAGTAGAGTAGAGTAGAGTAGAGTAGAGTAGAGTAGAGTAGAGTAGAGTAGAGTAGAGTAGATAGAATAGAGAAGAAAAAAGAAGAGAATGTAGAATGGCATGGCATGGCATGGTATGAATTGGAATAGAATAGAATAGAATAGAATAGAATAGAATAGGGTAGGGTAGGGTAGAGTAGAGTAGAGTAGAGTAGAGTAGAGTAGAGTAGAGTAGAGTAGATAGAATAGAGAAGAGAAGAGAAGAGAATGTAGAATGGCATGGCATGGCATGGTATGAATTGGAATAGAATAGAATAGAATAGAATAGAATAGAATAGAATAGGGTAGAGTAGAGTAGAGTAGAGTAGAGTAGAGTAGAGTAGAGTAGAGTAGAGTAGAGTAGAGAAGAGAAGAAAAGAGAAGAGAAGAGAATGTAGAATGGCATGGCACGGTATGAATTGGAGTAGAATAGAATAGAATAGAATAGAACAGAGTAGAGTAGAGTAGAGTAGATAGAATAGAGAAGAGAAGAGAAGAGAAGAGAAAGGAAGAGAAGGGAAGAGAAGAGAAGAGAAGAGAATGTAGAATGTAGAATGTAGAATGTAGAATGGCATGGCATGGCATGGCATGGCATGGCATGAATTGGAATAGAATAGAATAGAATAGAATAGAACAGAGTAGAGTAGAGTAGAGTAGAGTAGAGTAGAGTAGAGTAGAATAGAACAGAAATAGAATAATTGGACAAGTGTGATTAGACACACAAGGAATTTGTCTCCAGTCTTGCAAAATACTGTTTGTGTCACCTTGGAATAAAAACAGGACTAGTACAACTGATTGCGGTTTTGGTCTGGCCTAATCAAAGAGAGAAGCAACCTAGAACTAAGGAGAAATTTCCTGACAGTGAGAACAATTAACCAGTGGAACAGCTTGGCTTCAAGGGTTGTGGGTGCTTCATCACTGGACAGCCACTTGCCTGGAATGGTATAGAGAGTCTCCTGCTTGAGCAGAGGGTTGGACTAGAAGACCTCCAAGGTCCCTCCCAACTCTGTTATTCTGTCTGTCTTGACTACCTCATAAGGCTAACATTTTCACAGTGCATCCCACGATCCTTCATGAGATGGTGCAATCTTTTTGTAACATCAAAAAGCTCAACCTTTTTAAACACACCGCTCCTCTGGCCACCCTCGTACTGTACAATTCACAGTCAATGTTGATTCCATTCTGTTTATCTACAAACAGTGTAACGTCCCTTCAAATATATTTCGTCTCTCTTGAAAAAGGGATTAAGGGAAAATAAAATAGGCAGAGAAGAGGGAAGCTTCTCTGGATGGTCAGAAGGAAGAAGGGTGGATGTATCTCCCCTTTAAGGCCTTAAGAGTAGGAGAAGAGCCGGTGGGTGGACGAATTACACAGCGAGATCCAAAATTAAAATCAGAGGAATTTCCTGAATGTGAGAAGTAGGAAGCAGTGAAGCACCTGACTGCTGCAATTTTGGAAGTCCATCACTGGATGTTTTCAACCAAAGATTGGACAGGCTTTTCTCTGGGATGGTCTAAGAATCCCTGCCTTGGGCAGGCGTTGGATTAGAAGACCTCCAAGGTCCCTTCCATCTTTAGGATTCTGTTATTCTTTCTCCAGCATATCCTTGGTAGCTCAGCTCTAAATTTTGTAGTTCTGTTTTCAGTTTTCTGTCTGGTTCTGAGCAAGAAAATTATACCATCTCCTTGGAGATGGCGAATATAAATCTTTATTCATCTTATACGAATCTCTCCCATGTGTATTAATAACTAATCAATCCATTTTCATTTAGTTTCTCATTTTTGCCTAGATAGGCAACTTGGTAGGATTACATGGTTGCTGCAAGAAAGCTTTTCTCCATTCCGCAATTTAGTATTGATTCAATAAGAACATAGTTTTTCATCCTTCAAACCCTTGAGCACTAGCTCTGAAAACATGACAATGTTAATGTGACTTACACAAAGGGGCGATGATGAACTCTTACATGAATTGAATTAATCTGTTTCAGTGTTACTTTAGATTCAAAATTTAAATCTTTACTCAGACAAAAATTCATTTTGTGTTCTGGATCTGGGCTGCCACAAAGAACAGGGAGTCAACCGATTCTCCAAAGCTCCTGAGGGCAGGACAAGAAGTAACAGGTGAAAGCTCAATAAGAGAGACCCAACCTAGAATCAAGGGGAAATTTCCTGTCAGTGAGAATAATTAGTGGCTTGTCTACAAGGATTGTGGGTGCTCCATCACTGGAGGTTTTCAAGAAGAGACTGGACAGCCATCGTCCAGAAGGGTAGTGTCAACTCATAAAGCATTCCTGGCCTGCTCTCAAGTTGACATAGGCAGGAGGGGGGAGAAACTGATGGAGCAGCATGGCAGCCACAACCAGATGCATATTCCACACATACATTTCTCAAGGCTGTATCCCAGGTTACCAGAACCAGCTGGAGAGGCATGATCTCTACAGCCTGTGAAAGTGCTCCATTGGAGAATGTGATTTATGACATTTATGACCCTGGGAGGATGGGGGGAAAACAGGATCATAGTTGGGCCATAAATTACACAGGACAGAGCTGACTTCACTTGGGTACATGCTGACATGTTGCTCTTAATAAATAACTGGATTTCTTTTGAAACTTGGCTTAAATCTCACGGTTTAATTAGGGCATCCGTCAGAACCGTGACAGGAAGAGGATCTCCTGTTTGAGCAGGTGGTTGGATTGAAGACCTCCAAAGTTCCTTCCAACCCTATTATATGTTCTACAAAGTTTCTGACACAGTTGTAGAAAGCAATCTCCTTCTTATTCCCACCTACCATTGCTTCAAGTTAAAAAAAGGCTGCCCCTTCAATTAAAAAAAATGCAAATTTCATTCTACATTTAAATATGCATGCAAACACAAAGAGTTCAGAAACAAGAAGTAACTTTGCCTATTTTTTCTTCTTCTTCTTTTGCTTAGATGAGGAAAAGGCAAGGGGTAAACGAATTCCTCCCTTTTAAAGGTCGCCTTTATTTATTTATTGCTTTTAAAATAGTAAGAGGAAAAAAAAGGAACAAATGCAAAGATAATTACGACGGATCTATTCTCAAAGAAAATGCATAAATGTGCTTTAAAAACTGAAAAAGGGGAGGCTGGAAAAAGGGGGGGAAGTGTAATATATTATTAGAAAAATTAACAGGTCGTCTTAAAGAATGGGAAAGAAGAAGACTTGGAAAAGCATCTGAACATTACTTAATTTTCATCCTTTAAGAGCGAAGAATGGCTGTCGCCTAAGAAGGTCACACACTAATTAGATAATGGAATTTGATGCCATCAGATATCACGCTGGACAACAATTAAATGGTTGAAATGGCGGAGGGATCAATTCATGAAAAATTGAGGCATTTGTGATTGCAACTCGTGAATACTTTAAATTCTAGTTATTGGCAAGTACGCGTTTCTCTTCTTGACATGTACATGAGCTTTTCAAAGAGTTCTTGTTTGCAGGTGACCATAACATAATCAGAGCATTCCAAATTTTGCTAAATGACTCTCAAACGTTGGGTGAACTAATCCCAGCTTTAGGTACAATAATGATTCTTCAATCTGGACAACCTGGCAGGAATTGCATACTGCCTTCCCTGACAATAGCAATAGCACTTAGACTTATATCCTGCTTCACAGTACTTTACAGCCCTCTCTAAGGAGTTTACAGAGTCAGCCTCTTGTTCCCCCAACAATCTGGGTCCTCATTTGACCCACCTCAGAAGGTGCGTAAACTCAACCTTGAGCCTGATGAGATTTGAACTGTCGAATTGCAGGAAGCTGGCAGGCAGCAGAAGCAACTCGCAGTACTACACTCTAACCAGAGGTGGTATTCAACGGTTTGCACCGGTTCGTGTGAACCATTGGCGGAAATTTGGCCACGCCCATGAACCGGTCCCCCCGATTGCCGCTCTCTTGCCCCACCCGCCATGTTCGTCACTGCCATGTTCTTTGTGTACACGTATCCCATTGCCTTGCAAGTCTAATGAGATGCGCATGTGTGAAGAACATGGCGGCGATGGCAGCACCTTTTTCCACGACCTTCGGTACTTTTCGACAGCCTGCAGCCAGCTGCCTCAGCCACAAAGCAACTCTCAAAGAAGCAGTGGCTGGGAGGCTTCTTTGCTAGCCACTTTCCAGCAGCAGTGGCTGGCTGGAGGACGCCAAAAACTCCGGTCAGCTTGCCTTCTGGATTCTGGACCAGCCACCGCAGAAGGTAAGCAGCCTGAACGAAGAGATGGTGGTGGGGAAGGAAGTGGGGGCTAGGGCCAGGGCTACTAAAGGAGAGGAAATGGGGACGACTGGTGAAGGGAGAGCGGGGGTAGATAGGTGGAAATTTATTTTATTTATTTATTTTATTAGATTTTTATACCGCCCTTCTCCCGAAGGACTCAGGGCGGTGTACAGCCGGAATAAAATACAGAATATATACAATTAAAAGAAATTAAAAGAAACTATTAATAAACGGCCGATAATTTAAAAAATTTAAAAATTTAAAATCACTAAAACCCCAATTTAAAATCAACTATTTATGCCAGTCCTGCTTGAGTGAATAAATATGTTTTTAGCTCACGACGAAAGGTCCGAAGATCAGGCACTTGACGTAAGCCAGGGGGGAGTTCGTTCCAGAGCGTCGGTGCTCCCACAGAGAAGGCCCTACCCCTGGGGGCCGCCAGCCGACATTGTTTGGCGGACGGCACCCTGAGAAGGCCCTCTCTGTGAGAGCGTACGGGTCGATGGGAGGCATAAGGTAACAGCAGGCGGTCTCGTAAGTACCCGGGTCCTAAGCCATGGAGCGCTTTAAAGGTGGTAACCAGGATCTTGAAGCGCACCCGAAAGACCACAGGAAGCCAGTGCAGACTACGGAGCAGTGGTGTTACGTGGGAGCCACGAGCGGCTCCCATTACCACTCGCGCAGCTGCATTCTGGACTAACTGCAGCCTCCGGGTGCACCTCAAGGGCAGCCCCATGTAGAGAGCATTGCAATAATCCAGCCGAGACGTAACCAGAGCGTGAGTGACCGTGCATAAGGCATCCCGGTCAAGGAAGGGACGCAACTGGCGAACCAAGCGGACTTGGTAAAAAGCCCTCCTGGTGACGGCCGCCAGATGTTCATCAAAGGACAGCCGACCATCCAGGAAATTCCAAAAAATTTCCAACCTTTTCCTGTAAGTGTGGCTAGGTGGGTGGGTCATGTGACTGTCTGGGTGTGAGTGATGTCAAGTTGGCCACACCTATTCAATCACATGCCCCCTCACCTAGCTACTCCCACCGAACTGGTAGCAAAAATTTTTGAAACTCACCACTGACTCTAACCACTGCGCCACCGTGGCTCAGTGTAATAGACAAAGATCTGGGGCCTATTTCTAGTCCTGAACAATCTTTTTAGACAAGATAACATATATGCGCTCACTAGAACAATCCAAAGTCTTGCTGTTTTGTGTGCGTCAGGGTTTAAATAGGGAGGAAGGGCAAAGACAGAAGTAATTTCTAATTAAAACACTTCCTGGTCAAGATGAAGAAAATTAAATTTTATCTCTAAGAGGGAAAGAAAATGAGGAACGCCATGTTTCATTTTCTTCAGGCCACGAGCTGTCACTTCAGCTTTCTTTGCGAGAGAAGTTATTTGAAGATGACATAATTAAAATATTGGAATGGCGGTTTTAAGCATACATGACAGTTGTTTATTAAATTGGTACACAACCGGTGGTTGGGCTTTTTTTCCCCTTCTCTTTCTTTTTTTTTTTAAATGTCTTCTTTCTTTTAGCTAAACACTATGTGGTGTTCTTGATATTATTTATGCCCTCTTGTGCTTGCATGGCGCTTCTCCTCATCTTTTAACCAGCTGGTGAAGCAACAAATTATTTTGACCTACAAGACTTTTCTTTTCTTTTTTCTGAATGAAGTGTGAATCCATAAACGTGTTTGACAGCAAAAAGATACTCCAAAAAGAATTTAAAAAGTTTTAAATTAAATGAAAGGGATTAGGCCAAATAGCTGTTTTGGTTTTAAAGGATTCTGGGTGAGGAAGTCACCGATAGAGGAGGTTATTAATGAAAATGAGGTTTATCACACAATGGCTAACTAATCATAGGTCCATAGTTTTGAAAATAAATATGTGAACAGCTGCTATGTAGGACAGACAGAGAAGACTAGAAGACCGCAACCCTGAACACCAATTAGCAGTCATAAGACATGAAAACTCCCTAATTGTCAACACATGGACAGACTCAACCAGTTTCAACTGGGAAATTGTGAGCAAAAAGACTCACAATTCCAAGACAATTCTGGAAAGCCTGGCACTCAGACAAATCAGCTATCGACAAGCATATAGAGATAAACAACATCTACATCCCATTCTAAAAAGACAATCAAAAAGCTAAAAAGGAAACATCTATGGAGATTCTCTGTCATCCAGATCATGGTTGTCCCAAAGGTGCTTTTTCAAGAGGCAACTGGACTTTCTGGTTTTTCTTTGAAGACGTTTCACTTCTCATCCAAGAAGCTTCTTCAGTCTCTGTCTCTGTCTGTTTGTCTGTCTGTCTCTCTCTGTGTCTGTCTCTGTCTGTCTGTCTGTCTGTCTGTCTGTCTGTCTCTCTCTGTTTATGTCTGTCTCTGTCTCTGTCAATTATTATCCACTGATAAAAGAGTCTATGGAGATTCTCATTGTTTCGCTTCTCATCCAGGAAACTCAGAACTGAAGACGCTTCTTGGATGAGAAGCAAAACATCTTCAAAGAAAAGTCAGAAAGTCCAGTTGCCTCTTGAAAAAGTGCCTTTGGGACTAAAAAGGAAACAAAAAAACCAGAACATATCCTTGCCAGCAATCGACACCCAACTAAGTAGTTATTAACACCAAAATGAATACTAGGCAGACAATCAAGAAGTAAACACCACCACAATCAAGGCACTATCAATTCATCCAAACAAGCTATAGTAAACCTATGGCTTAACCTGCTATACCAACCCATGCAATTATGGTTTAGTCTACAAACAATGGTTTAACACAATGAGTGAATCCAATCTAGGTATGATATGAAATGCACATTTTCTCTAATCCTGCAGTGCTTTTTTTTTTTTAAATATATAGAAGCAGGGAATAAATTGATGGGGGAACATTTAAAGGATGAAAGCCAGGGAAAAGTTTAATCTCCTGCTGTAAAATGTCTAATATATTTGCTGAAGGGATATCTCAACGAAACCAACCCTTTTGGTAATTTTTTTTAAAAAACTGAATTACTTTTAGCATTTTTTTTAAAAGTTGAGAAAAGTGGACTTCGTGTTGGAGCGAAACAAAGAAACAGTGGTAAAAATGAGATTGTTCTGGAGTTCCTTCCCAATTTCACAGCAACATTTTAATCAGGATTCCAATGCTATTTATTTGTACTTTTCCCCCCAATGGCAAAAAAAGAGAGGAACTCTCGTAGGCAAAAACTGATAAGACGTTCATGTTTTATAAATGATTCTCCAGCTGAGTCAACGCATTTTGAAGAGCGAGTGAAATCCAAGTAAGAATTAAAGGAAGCTTTGATTGACATCCTGGAGATTCCTCCTACCCCCCCCCTTTTAGGGTATAATTCAACAATTTATCTACAGCTAGCTCTTTTCAAGGCGATGGCATTTATGTCACAGATGTCTGTCAATATTTTGCTCGTGTTTTAATTGCACTAACTTAACATTTAAAAAGCATAATTAGACGCAATACATAACTGCCTTATTAGTCATACGATGGGTTATAAAAATGGGCCAGCTGGAAAGCTTTGTCCACTGACTGTGGGTGGATAAACATGGGGAAAAGCCTCTTATCGCAGTTCCTAGCTGGTGGTGAGCCTGGAATCCCTGAAGTATCTCGCTAAGACTGTGTTCATATTCCCATCTGGCCACAAAGCTCTCGGGATGACTTGGTGGTTGCTCAGCCTTCCTATCTATATTTTTCGTTTCATATGGATATTTTAAACAAAGTGCCCAAAGCTAAGAACACCATAATAGAAGAGAATATTTGCAGCTTAAGGGTTGAACTGTGGGCTGCTTGGTGCTCTCTGAGCTTGGTGGTTTTCTTGCAGATGTTGCATGACCCAACTCATGGGTCATGTTGCATGTCAACTCATGTTGCATGACCCAATTCACCAGGGGCCTCTGGTGGCTCAACAGACTAAGCAGTCTGTTATTAACACAGCTGCTTGCAATTACTGCAAGTTCCACCAGGCCCAAGGTCGACTCAGCCTTCCATCCTTTATAAGGTAGGTAAAATGAGGACCCAGATTGTTGGGGGGGGCAATAAGTTGACTTTGTATATAATATACAAATGGATGAAGATTATTGCTTAGCACAATGTAAGCCGCCCTGAGTCTTCGGAGAAGAGCGGGATATAAATTCAAAAAAACACAAACAAACAAAAAATCTAGGTAACACCATCACTGCTAGGAGGGAGTGGGGTATGCAGGATGGAGGAGGAGGAGGCAGAGGAGGAGGAGGAGGAGGAGGTGGACTATGAGGTCCTTGGTGCTCTCTGAGCTTGGTTTTTTTCTTGCAGTTAGGTCATGCAATTGCAAGACCCTAGTTGGGTCATTATGCATGACCCAACTAGGAATAATCATCAGTTCACCGTTGGGTCATGCAATGTTTTCTACAAGAAAACAACCAAGCTGAGAGACCTCATAGCTAAGAATATACTTTCTAAAGTGGTTCTTCTTTTGTTAAATAAAGAAGCTGAATTCAAGATAGAGTTAGAACTCAGTCATGTCTCTTTGGGACTTTGTCTGAGACTTTGTCAGCTTTGATTCTGGCCGAAGCAAATCCTTGGGGGAGGAATTCCTTTTTTCCCTGACCTTACCTTACTGGATGAGTTTGTCTCTTCTTTAAGGAGACAAATCAATCACACATTGACATACTGTGGCCTTACTTTCTGGCAATGTTCACCCCTCTGCCTAGACAAAACCTTGGCCATATTTAAATAAAAGAATTAGAGCCAAGAAATTCAGGCAAGTTTCCCATCTTTCCTACAATGCAACCCTCCCCAATTTTCTGAGTTATCCCCACATATTTTGCATGCCCCACCCAGAAGCTCTTGGCTCAAACTGATGTATTAACCATCATTCTTTTGCGTTTTTAAGTTTGCATTAGTTTTTTTTCATCTTTGCAATAGTCATTTTTTAATAAAATGACTACTTAAAAAAAATTCAACTCTTACTTATGATACTGCCAATTCCACCCCCACAACTTGTATACCCTTCAACTATTTTTTTTAAAAAAACACCAGGTTACTCATGCACCACACTCTCATTCACACACCCCAATGCGGCTGTTACACTTGTAAATGAAAATGGAACGATAATCACATAATGAAAAGTTTCAGAGAGGTTGGCTCACTTCTGCTTATGCAAATTGGGGGTGTCAGCATGGAGACATATTTAAAGGGAGATGATTCTTCTTCTTTTCTTCTCCCCTTGTGTTGAATTAGCCAGCTACATGGCAGTTGTCTTCAGTTCTGCTTTGCAAGTTCAGAAGGATTTTTACAACATCCCTATTCTTTGATGGCTCAGAATTTTAATCTGAACCAAAGAAGAGTTCAGCGTCTTATCCCTTCTTTCTTCACAAGCTCTCAACCGACTTCTTTTCTTCAGTGACAAAGCCTAATCATTTTTTTCTCTCCCCAACCCAGTTTTCATATCAAAATTCTATTTTTCCCCCCAGAATCTTTGTCAGGGTTCTGACAGATGCCCTAATTAAATCATGAGCCTCCAGCCAAGCTTCAGAAGAAATCCAGTTATTTATTAGGAGCTTCATGTCCGCTCGTTCCCAAGGGAAGCCAATTTTGACCCCACATAATTTATGCCCCAGTCATGACCCTGTTTCCTCCCTCCTCCCAGGGTGTGTCATCAGTCACATTCGCCACCGGAGCAATTTCACAGGTTGTAGAGATCACTCCCCTCCGGTCTCTGTTGGTAACCCTGGGAGACAGCCTTGAGAGAGATGAGTCTGGAATGTGCATCTGTCTTTGGCTGCCATGCTGTTTCATAGTTTTTCATCCCACTTGCCTATGGCAACTCAAGAGCAGGCCAGGGATGTTTTGCGAGTTGACATTCTTCTTGACATTGATAGACCATGAAGCAGACCCTTCTGAGCAGAGGTGGGACTTACCTTCCCTACTGGTTCACAAATGTGAGTGTGCACATGCTCAATTTGCTCGCATGCGCCACCTATGTGCGTGCACATGGCCTGTACATGTACAGTAGTCACACATTACTTCCAGGTGGGTGGGCGGAGCCTCCCGCAGTTGTCGCTACCGGTTCGCATGATCGGAAAGAACAGGGTGAATCCCACCACTGCTTCTGAGTTACTATCACTATTTTCTCCTCCTCCTCCTCCTCCTCCTCCTCCTCCTCCTCCTCCTCCTCCTCCTCCTCCTCCTCCCTTCTGCATGCAAACTGTGTGCTCTAATGTCTATGGAGGTTCTCAGACATCCAGCTCATGGCTATCCTAAAATTGCTCATATTTTAAAGGCTGGATTCCCCAGCAATTAGTTAGAACTGAAGACACTTCTTGGATGAGATGCAAAGTGTCTTAAAGAAAAGAAAAATAAACCAGAAAGTCCAGTTGCCTTTAAAATAATAAGGCACGTATGTTCCAACATTATTTCACAGCCCATTTCTAAGCATGGAAAAATTGAAAGAAACACCTCTAGTCTAGAAATAAAAACACTGCTGATCTGCTACAAGTCACTGGGAAATCAAATCCTGATATTATTCACCTATCTAAACACTTCTCGCTCCTTTTTTTTCTGTGTCTTCTACATCATATTCTTCTAAACAAGCCATCCAAAGATCACACCAACAAATGGCCCACAGAATACTCTTTAATATGGGACTTGCTTCATTCATGATTAGAAAATAGAGGTAGAAATTAGAAATTGGGAAAATGCTACCAGGTATATTGCTATATAGTACAATACATGATCACTATGATGTATACGTAAAGGTTAGAAGTTAATAGATCAGGGGTCAGCAACCTTAAACATTCAAAGAGCCACAAAGGCCCTAAACGGAAGCCCCCCTTTCAATTCTGGAGCCAACCAGAAGTCCGGTTCCCCCCACCATAGAGTGTCCTCCTAGCGTGACGTCCTTTTTCCTCTGCCTATCCTAACTGAAAGTCCTATCAATTGTGGAACTGACTGGCGGCATGGAGCCACAGCAGGGGGATGAAAGAGCCACATGTGGCTCCAGAGCCACAGGTTGCTGACCTCTGTGATAGATTATTACTATGTATGTGCAAATAGTATTATTATTAGCATTATTATTACTATTATGCATGAAGTGAATTGACCCGGACAATGCACTGGTCACTAAGCACTTATGGTTGTTATAGAAAAAAGTATAAAAATAAAATTAAAAACAAAAAACAAAACAAAACAAATGGCCCACTGAGTTCCAAGTAAGGGGACAAGGTGAAAAATAGGCAGTAACCAATAAGCCTTGCAATTGTTGGAGTCTGTTTTGGTTAAGAAGGCATGGAAAGCATTCGCGACTTACTTCGCGGTCCAACATGGCTGGAGACACCACCGTGACAATGTCTCCTTTCTCTGGGTCAATGTAGAACATGTTTGGAGACGGTTTGTCTGGAGTCTGCTTCAGAATGTTGTATCTCAGCACAGCATTATCTGTAGAGGTGTCATCTGCATCAAATGCCGTCACCCGCATAACGGTACTTCCTGGAGAAAGGGGAAGAAGCAGAAGAAATTTTTATTTTCACTAATTAACCCACTGACTTCTATCCATTTTGCATCTAGTTTGTATGGTCCGGTGCTTCTTGTTTAGAAAATAAAGATTCCGAGGATTTAAGAGAAGAGAAAAAAATTGAGATGAATTGAAATAATTCTCGGTTATATCATTTTATTCTTCTTCTTCTTTTAGAATAGAATAGAATAGAATAGAATAGAATAGAATAGAATAGAATAGAATAGAATAGAATAGAATAGAATAGAATAGAATAGAATAGAATTTTTTATTGGCCAAGTGTGATTGGACACACAAGGAATTTGTCTTGGTGCAGATTCTCTCAGTGTACATAAAAGAAAAGACACATTATCAAGGTACAATTCTTACAAAACTTAATGATTTTTTTTTTTAAAAATGCATTTATATCCCGCCCTTCTCCGAAGACTCAGGCAGCTTACACCATAGGCTACAAATGATTATGACTATGCTAGTCATAGGCTACAAATAAGCAATCAGGAAACAATCAATGTCAGTATAAATCGTAAGGATACAAGCAACAAAGTTACAGTCATACAGTCATAAGTGAGAGGAGATGGGTGATGGGAACGATGATTAATAGTAGCGCAGATTTAGTAAATACTTTGACAGTGTTGAGGGAATTATTTGTTTAGCAGAGTGATGGCGTTCGGGAAAATTTTTTTCACCTAACTAGATAGACATTATACATTAGAGCAGAGTTGTTCAACCTTGGCAATTTTAAGACTTCTGGGCTTCCACTTCCAGAATTCCCTAGGCAACATAAGGAAGCTAGTCCCTTTCTCCTCTTACAAAAGGCCTCTGAAGTGAACTGGATGAGAGAGAGGGGGGGGGGGGAGAGAATGAGTTGCTCAAAGTAAGCCACAAGTTTCCATGGTCTTTCGGTTCCATGGTTTCATCCAGGGGTGTCCTTTGCAACATTAAGATTGCGGACTTCAACTCCCAGAATTCCCCATGCTGGCTGAGGAATTCTGGGTGTTGAAGTCCACATGTCTGAAAGTTGCCAAGATTGGACCTGGATACATTAGAAACGTTTCTAATGGATCCAACTTAAAACTGGACTGCAGCTGTACCACAAATGATAAGATAAATTTATTGTCATATTTTTTTTAACTGCAAGCATACTGGCCCACATTAAAAATGAAATTGTTGCCTGATCAAGAGAAAGTGTATATCTACCCAAACACAAACACACATATACACATGCTATGTAAATACATAAATATATACCTGCACCATACACAGAGAGAGAGAGAGAGAGACAGAGAGAGAGAGAGAGACAGACAGACATATTAATCACTGTCCATTTTGAATACATAGCGGAAATCGGTAACTTGAGAATTCACAAGGCTGATGCTATGTGGAACAAAAACGGTGGGATTTGTGACTGTATAATCACATAAAGAAACCCAAAGGACCCCTAGTTTATTACAACAAGTCACTATCTTCTCTTCTCAACGGCCCAGCTTGCTTTTCAAAACCAACTGACTACGGCTTGTTCTTCAAACCTCATCAAGGGGGATATATTGATGGCTATTCCCTTGCAAGGGACGGATGGAGCCTTGAGCAGGACACATTCTCCCGCATTTCCTGGCGGAGAACTTATCCTCCACTAACCATACGACTGTAAATTCAATTAGAAGCCTTTAATGAATTTTCCATGCCCACCTCATTAAGCATATTCTTCTGCAGCCTAGTTATCTCCCCCGCTGTGAGCAAGTTGTAATTAGAAAAAGCAGGGGATTATTAACCCTGAAGTGCGAAGGCCACTCGTACTTTTCCAGATCTGGCGGTCCAATTTACTGGGAGCAGCTTCCCTCTCGTGCATTTCAATCGGGACTTATCTCTCCTTCACCTGCAGTCCAACTTCTGAAATGAGGCTCTGACGAGACAGCTGCCAGAAAGCTTAGCCCGAGTTTGTTGCTCAGAGTCCCTTTTCCTTTTGCAAAAAATCAAGGAGGGGGCTGAGAAGTTTTTTTTCTTCCGCTTTTCTTTTTGGTTCTGCCCCTTGAGTGTTTTCCTAGTTTAATGGCGGCATTTCCAGCCCGCCCCCATCTTTTGCATCGTTTCCCCGCTCAGCCTCTCTAAGGCATGGATAAAACATTTATGTCTGTTTGTGGTAAGCAAAGACAAAATGGCACAAATGATTCTGTGTTTGCTTGTTGTTGTTGTTTTTTTTGGCTAACATCCAGATGCACAACTGTGCTCAGATAAAATGCTGTCTAATAATGAAAAAGACACAGAGGAACTAAGGATAATAATAATAATAACAATAATAATTTGTATATTATATACAAAGTCAACTTATTGCCCCCAACAATCTGGGTCCTCATTTTACCTACCTTATAAAGGATGGAAGGCTGAGTCAACCTTGGGCCTGGTGGGACTAGAACCTGCAGTAATTGCAGGCAGCTGCTGTTAATAACAGACTGCATTAGCAGCCTGAGCCACAGAGACCCCTATAATAATAATAATAATGTGTTCAACTAGTGATATGTGATACGAAATCCAGCAGAGTTATCTCGTTTGCTGTGTATACTGTCATTTTGTGTAAATATGATAATAACAACAACAACAACAATAATAATAATGTGGATAGTCAACATTGCTAAACCTGGCGACAGCAGAATCGATGAGAAACAACTTGAAAAAAATCACCGGATATCAAGATTTGAGAATCGAATTGCAGAGACTCTGGCATAAACCAGTGCAGGTGGTTCCAGTGGTACTCGGCACACTGGGCGCTGTGCCTAAAGACCTAGGCAAGCACTTAAAAGCCATTGGCGCTGACAAGATCACCATTGGTCAGCTGCAGAAGGCCACCTTACTGGGATCTGCTCACATAATTCGCCGATACATCACGCAGTTCTAAATGCTTGGGAAGTGTTCGACTAGTGATCTGTGATATAAAATCCAGCATAGTTATCTCGTTTGCTGTGTATACTGTCATTTTGTGTAAATAAAACAACAACAACAGAGTTGGAAGGGACCTTGGAGGTCTTCTAGTCTAACCCCCTGTCCAGACAGGAAACCCTACACCACTTCAGAGAAATGGTTATCCAACATCTTCTTAAAAATTTCCAGAAAAGCATGCCTAATTCATTGTGATCAAAATAAAACAGCTTTTTAGAGAAGTGGCATGGTGAAGGAGAAACGGCTGGCTGTGACACTCATCACAACTAATTACATGTTTGACTGTCAATTTGTACTTTAAAGAAAAACAAATTCCCGGGAAGCCACAACAAATCAGAGAAGAAAGATCTATTCTTCTTTCCAATCAAGTGCATTTGAATTGCAGCTGCAAATATTAACTTATGGCTGTTGTTAAACTTGGAGGCTTCACCCAGTCGGTAGCCTGTTTAGCAAGAATTAATGCGCTACAGACCAAGTTTCCCTACAGTCTCCAAAAATTCTGTCTTTCCCAATACACACAGCTATTCAATGCAAGACTTTTCAAAGGTTCGACTGCCCTTTCCGAATTCCTTTATCTTAGAGCCTTGGGTCAAACCAGTGGAACCCTGAATTTATAGCTTCACATATTCTTTTTCTAGTAGTTTTTCCATCTAATACATTCTAAACGATGCCAGTAATAAAACTCATGGCATCGTTGACAAATCAATTGGTGATGCAATGGAGAGCTAGGTTCTTGTCTACAAATCCATCCAGGAGATGATCTGACATTCATCCTCAAATCCAAACAAGTTCTTTTACTGGCAGGAATAGCCAACCCTTCAGAAGATAGGCTCAAGGATCTTAACAGAGTTGAACATTGGGCACTTTCTAAGAAAATGAAATTCAACAGTGAAAAAAGTAAGGTTCTACATTTAGGCAAAAAAAAACCTAACACAAAATGCACAGGTACTGTATACCTTGCTCAATAGTAGTAACTGTGAGAGGGATCTTGGAGTCCTAGTGGACAACCATTTAGATATGAGCCAGCAGTGTTCAGCAGCTGCTAAAAAAGCCAACACAGTTCTGGGCTGCATGAACAGAGGGATAGAATCAAGATCATGTGAAATGTTAATACCACTTTATAAGGCCTTGGTAAGGCCACACTTGGAATTCTGCATCCGGTTTTGGTTGCCATGATGTAAAAAAGATGTGATACTCTAGAAAGAGTGCAGAGAAGAGCAACAAAGATGATTATGGGACTAAAACATATGAAGAATGGTTGCAGGAACTCGGTATGTCTAGTTTAATGAAGAGAAGGACTAGGGGAGACATGATACCAGTGTTCCAATATCTCAGGGGCTGCCACAAAGAAGACGCAGTCAAGCTATTCTCCAAAGCACCCAAAGGCAGGACAAGAAGCAATGGATGGAAACTAATCAAGGAGAGAAGCAACTTAGAACTAAGGAGAAATTTCTTGACAGTTAGAACAATTAATAAGTGGAACATCTTGTCTGCAGAAGTTGTGAATGCTCCAACACTGGAAATTTTTAGGAAGATGTTGTATAACCATTTGTCTGAAGTGGTATAGGGTTTCCTGCCTGAGCAGGGGGTTGGACTAGAAGATCTCCAAGGTCCCTTCCAACTCTGTTATTATTATTATTACTTTCAGCTTCAGCTATGAGAAAGTTGCAAAAAATAAAGAAATAAAATGGGAGCATTGTTTTCTGATAGAGGAACTTCCTAAAAGGATCTTGGTGGCTAACTTCCATTAGCAGACATTCTTGTTGTGAAGATTGAACGGTAAACAGCTGATAGTCTCGATCCATGCACTATTAATCTGTAGGAGAGGAGCAGGCTGAGCTGGAAGGGGGGGTTAAATGTGTCATTGGTTTGGAATCATTGCACAGCCAGAAGAGACCCAAGTTCAACTCTTATTAACTCTGTTGACTCTTATTTAAGTGCTGATTTAGCTTGGATCAGATTCTTGTGTATAGGTAGCAATAACAAAGTCTTCAGTGCTTTGAACTTCTTCAGTGTTCCTGTTTCTTTGTGCCAGACATGATCAGATGGAAAGAGTGCTTAGCATCTGGTCAAGTCAAACAACCATTTATTAGGGTTAGGTTAAGGTCAAATAGCTTAGCAGAAAAACACTTATACACTCCACCCTCTGAGCTTCTGAAAACAAGGGAAATTCTCCCAGGGCAATCAACAGTTCCTGGTATTTCTATCAACCTTCTTTCTGTTCAAATTATAAAACTGCTGCCAGGAATTCTCACACTCTTAAAATATTCCCTTTCACTGAACAGGAAGCTGTCCCAAGCTGCAATTCTTATAACTCGCCATATGGATCGACCACAAATAGAAGCTAAGGTTCTTGGGCCTAAACTTAGCTTCTCCTAACACTTCTGTTTCTAGTACTAGTGTATGTTCAGAATTATTATTATTTTTTCTTCCATAGATGACATTATCTATGTAAAAGAAATCCAACATTTTAAATGTTGAGTATTTCTAGCACATGTCTCTCTCTGGACTTACTTCCTTGGTGTAAACATAGTGTTGTGACCCAGGCCCAAGTAGTTAGTAGTAAACTCAGTGAACAAACAAACAAACTTTATTCGAACAGCTGAGAATTACTTCATCCTCAGCATCGTTCAACTAAATTAAAGCAAATTCGTCCAAACACAATTCCTCAGTCCTATCACCAACCTTGGTCCAATTAGGCAAACCTGCCAAAGGCCTTTCTTGGCAAACGTTCAGAAGTCACAGATACAAAAATAAATGCAAGACGTAGACAAAGAAAAAGACGAAGCTACCAACATTGTTTTCCGGCAAAGCCCAAATGTTATTGCTGGTCTTTTAAGCCTTATGGGGGGGGCGGCAATCATCTCTTGGCCCTACTCCCGAGTCGTCCTCTTTGCTTGAGCTGCTCTTGCCTTCTGGCAGCTCTTCTCATGCGTACATTAGGAACAGGCTCCTCCTGTTCTTCTGCCTCACTATTATCAGTCTCTGGAGGCTCTGGAGTCCACACCTCACTCCTTGATGGCCCTGGCCCCACCTCAGCTTCATCACTGTCTGACTCCGTTGCCAGCACTGCAGGCTGCTGGCAAACCACAACACATAGAGTGTTCCACTGTAACCATGTGAAATGTTAAAAATATTGCTAAAGCTGCCGAGAAAGAGGTTAAAAATCTCAGGTATGACAGCGATCAGTCAGAAATGACTTATAAGGCAAAGCAATTGTCCATGGGAATTACTTTCCCACTGAATGTTCACATAAAACATGAGCCCGGAGTGGAGATTTATAGCCAGGTCAAATTTTAGCAATTTCAATGTTTAACCTCACCCACTCTCTCTCTACCCCGCCTCCCATTCCTCACCCCAGGGAATTTTATACGTGTTCGGATTTAAGAAAGTATTTATGTGCTAAGGTTACATGGAATGAGTTATGTCCACCCTCATTTGTAGAAGCAGCATGTCAATGTAGCATCTATTGAACATGAGCATTTGTTTAAGAGGCTGGTGTAGCCTGGGTTGAAGGCGAGATACGGTGATGCCATTGTGGGAAACAGAACAAGGTTTGAGACAGGCTGACCAGGATAAGATCAAACCCACCAAATTTAATAAGGAAGCAGAAAGCACCCAAAGATTTTTTATGTTTATATCTCCTGTTGCTTTCTGCCAGCGAAGTCAACGAATATTAATGTTCATGCAATGGATGAAAATTGGCAGGAGGTAGTCATCAGGATTGTATTGTTATTATTATTGTGGTGGTTTGCACAGTAGCCAGATGTTCAGACTGGATTTGGCATTTTTATCCACCTATCAAGTCCTTCCTAAGGACCTGGAATAAGCAGATGTGGATGTTTGATGGTGTTAGAGGTCTCATTGCAGGATGTAAGCTGTTCCAAGTCTAACTGCCTTTTGCAATTGACCAATGGAGATTTTGTCAATGCCCACGGTGTTCAAGTGATACACCAGATGTTTTGGAATTGCACTCAAGGTGCCTGTTACTATTGGTACTATCTTTTCTCCTTCTCCTTCTCCTTCTCCTTCTCCTTCTCCTTCTCCTTCTCCTTCTCCTTCTCCTTCTCCTTCTCCTTCTCCTTCTCCTTCTCCTTCTCCTTCTCCTTCTCCTTCTCCTTCTCCTTCTCCTTTCCTCTCCTTCTCCTTCTCCTCCTTCTCCTTTCCTTTCCTCCTCTCCTTCTCCTTCTCCTTCTTCCATTATTATTATTATTATTATTATTATTATTATTATTATTATTATTATTATTATTATTATTATTATTATTATTATTATTATTATTATTATTATTATTATTATTCCAATTCTAATAGGGTCTGATTAATGATGGCATACTCTTCAAAAGCAGCTGCAACCGTAGCACCAACACAACCTTCACACAGTTTCTTCGCGAACGGGGAAATCAATAAGCATTTTGAAAAATGTCAGCCTTCTTTGAAAGTTTGATCAACTTATTGACAAGAAGAAGTAAGAAGTGGTTTATTGATAAAGTTCTCCAGTGAAAGCTTCTGAGCCAATGTAGCAGTCACGGAATAAGTAGAGAAGTCTTCTGGATAGATAACCAATATGATCTACTTCTACTCCAAGACTTGAAGGACCCACGATCCTATTTAAGACAAGGCATTTTCAGTGTGGATTTCAACTATGAAACTACATGGAGATTGTCCTTTTTGCTTGTGAGAATCCTTCTGTATCCTTACAAGGTCAAATAAGCAAAATCTACCTAAAACTAAATACTGGATTTTTGTCTCTTTTAACAGATTACTACTTTACCTGGCAGTTTTCAATCCGAGCTTTTTTATGGTTAACCTATTATATTGCACAAGTGCCCTTAACTTTTGGTTTATTCTTGGCCAACTCATCGCTTCCCCCCTCGAAGCAAGCTAGGATTGTTTGCCATAATTCAAATTTGATTTCGGATTTTACAGGCTGTTTAAATGCAGGCGCAGGCTTTATAGTCTAGAACGGCTAAGCACAGAGCTTACAAAAAGAAATAAATCTTGCAAAGACCTCTGCCTTATCTTTCCTTTCTATAACAAACATCCCTCAAGCTGGTGCTCTTCGGCTTTCTCTGATTTTCATCCTGCATTTGCCGTTGAGTTGAAGGGAAGTTGGTGAAGCAGAATGGCAAGAAAAAGAAGGAAAGACATAGGTACAAATGTGTGCCTGGCTATGAAACTCGTGTGCCAGGAAAAATGGAAGAGTTCAAGTCTTCACACTAAGCCATCATGTGATTGGCTTGGCTTCAGATCAGCCTGTTAACCATTCTCAATGGCTAACAGCAATAGCACTGAGACTTATATTCTGCTTCACAGCGTTTTATAGCCCACTTTAAGCAGTTTACAGAGTCAGCATATCACCCCCCCAACAATCTGAGTCTCATACATAAAGCATTTTACCAACCTCAGGAGCAGAGGTGGGTTTCACATATTCTTACCACTGGTTCGCCATGCGTGCGCATGCTTGCTTCACATGCGCCTTCCACACATGGGCTTTGCTCAGGTGCGTGCCTTCCACGCATGCACCTACCCTTGAAAACATGGCTAAATAAGATGATACTTGACAGACTTGGACATTGGGCGCTATCTAACAAAATGAAATTCAACAATGAAAAAAGTAAGGTTCTACATTTAGGCAAAAAACCCAAAATACACAGGTACCGTATATTGCTTAATAGTAGTACCTGTGAGAGGGATCTTGGAGTCCTAGTGGACAACCATTTAGATATGAGCCAGCAGTGTGCAGCAGCTGCTAAAAAAGACAACACAGTTCTGGGCTGCATAAACAGAGGGATAGAATCAAGATCACCTGAAGAGTTAGTGCCACTTTATAATGCCTTGGTAAGGCCACACTTGGAATATTGCATTCAGTTTTGGTTGCCGCGATGTAAAAAAGATGCTGAGACTCTAGAAAGAGATAATTACAAAGATAATTAGATAAATAGGTACCACTTTGGTGGGGAGGTAACAGCATTCTGTGATGTCATGTTGGCCACATGATCGTGAAAATGTCTTCGGTCATCACTCAATGGCCTTGAATCGGAGATGAGCACCATCCCCTACAGTCGGCAATGAGTAGCAGAATAATATTCTCAGAGACTCCTTTTTATATAGCATATGATATAAATTATATTTAAAATCTAATAAAATTCACTTGGGCAAACTCGTAAATTCAAGGATTTGCTCTTTAGCTACTCCACACACCGTTGTTTAAGTGGTGCTTTCTCAAATTAGCTCCAACCAACTGATTCAGTTTATGGAATCTGGTGTTAATTCAATTTCCTCGAATACTCCAGCAACTGTAGCAAAGTTACCAATCGAACAAGTACATCTTTTCCTGCTTCATGCGTGAGACTCATTGTCTCTCTAGCACTTAGCATTGCAGTCACATCCTTTTGCTAATTAGCTGGCCTTTTTAAGCACCCGTTTCCAAAAAACAACAACAGCAACAAAAACCAACCCAATCCATAATGCACTGGTTCATTTTAGCAAACCCCATTTAAGTTGTGAAGACCTTTGCGATAGTTTATTTGCTTAAGATAATGGTGTTTACCACCAAGGTATTAATTGCCATGGCTAGGTGCGAAGTGGGTCTCAAATAGAGAAACTCACTGTCACCTCCAGAACAAAGCCTTCCTTGCAGTTTTCCTGGCGAGAATAATCCGGCGAGACCATAAATTTGACTTCAAATGTTGGATTTTCCCCTCCTTCTTTTGCTGAGTGTCATGTTCTTACAACTGGACATTACAGGGCCGTCTTCGTGCCTGGCTCGTAATTTCTTTTAAGAGAAATTAATCACCCTTTTTACACTGCTATATTATATATCATTATTCAATTCTGACAGTACAGAGAACATTACATTTTGAGGATGATGAATTGGGGATATTACATATTTTATGACTCCATCTATTTGCGCTTTGTTGTTTCCCTTTGAATGGGAATGCTTAACGGGCTGCATGTTCATCCTCTATTATTAAATTTGTCATCAAAGCGAAAGTGGTCTCACATCACCACTGAACCCATCCAGTCCCTGGGTTGGCGTTTTCTGATGTTTGCAGAGGGGCCATCGGCAGAGTAAATCATATGAATTATCATTTTTAACAGAATAATAACCCATTACAGGCTTACAACACGGGTTCTCCTAGTGCCCTGTTCCGCTTTTATATGTCATCTCCCATAACCATATACCTGGCATGTAAGGAGGAGGAGAAGGTCTCAGCTGGGACGTCCTGTCTAAACTATGTCTTATTTTTAGAGATGGTGTTTAAATTCTCCTCTTCGATTGGCAGAAACGGCCATGCGAGGGAAGGAATTTGGGGAGTTGGTCCAAATTTTTGAAAGTTATCCAGGTTGGGTGACATGATAGCAGTCTTCCAATATCTCAGGGGCTGCCACAAAGAAGAGGGAATCAAGCTATTCTCCAAAGCACCTGAGGGCAGGACAAGAAGCAATGGATGGAAACTAGTGGTGAAATCTGAACCAGTTCACTATCAGTTTGGTGGCTGCGCATGCGCTCTGTGTGCCAAACATGTGCTGCGCATGCGCAGTGCATACCATGCACCAAATGCGAGGTGCGTGCGTGTATCTGCAGTTCCCACCAAAAGGAGACATGGGAAGGCAGGTAAGCAGAACAGCACATGGGGTGTGTGTGATCAGCTGTGGTGCCCAATCGTCGGAGCCTTTTTAAAAGCTTTTTAAAGCATTTTTTTACTACCTATTCGGCCGAATAGGTTGTAAAAAATGCTTTTAAAAGTAAAAAAAGAGGCTCTGACGATCGCGTGGCTCAGCTGTGATCCTCAGAGCCTTTTTTTTACCTTTTAAAAGCATTTTTTACAATCTATTCCTACCATTCGGGCGGGAAAAGCGAGGGATCTGGAAAGAAGCGGCAAGCAGGCAAGCGAGCGACTGGGGGTGCGGAGGGTGGGCATGGAGGCATGGTTCTCCGAACCACCGGTCACCATCGCTACCAGATCGGCTGATCCAGTCCGAACTGGGAGCATTTCACCCCTGATGGAAACCAATCAAGGAGAGAAACAACTTAAGAACTAAAGAGAAATTTCCTGACAGTGAGAACAATTAACCAGTGGAACAACTTGCCTCCAGAAGTTGTGAATGTTCCAACACTGGAAGTTTTTAAGAAGATGTTGGATAACCATTTGTCTGAAATGGAGTAGGGTTTCCTGCCTAAGCACGGGGTTAGTCTAGAAGACCTCCAAGGTCCCTTCCAACTCTGTTATTCTATTCTATTCTATTCTATTCTATTCTATTCTATTCTATTCTATTCTAACAAATGGGAGGGGTCCTTAGATGAGCCAGGAGGGGCCATGGCCTCCAAAGTAGGAAGCGAGAAGACAAAAGCTAAATTTGATTCAAATTGGAATTGGATTATCATTCAATTAAATGGTGCTTTAGTACAATTACTTTTCCCCTGTATAATTAATAGTTTCCATCTCCTGTCTTATTAAGAGATAGAACCTTCATGCTAACTTTTTAAGAGGTTTTGGGTCCATATTGGTGTCTTTTCAGGGGAAAAAAACCCATAGAAATTCAGGGAATGATTTCTCCCTTTGGTTGGCTTAGAATCACTGTCTCCAACTTGATGCTCCCTACTGTATATATACTGGAAGAACAATTCCTGCAATTTCCAAAGAATTTGGGGCTTGATTAATTAAACAAATTAACACAATAATATTGAAGGGCTTCTTGGAGTTTGGGTGCTAATCTAAAGGAATTTTAAGCCAGCTGAATCAGAACGTGTCTTCGTATTCTTAAAATATTTCTCCACTCACATACAACTGGGTGACTTTATTATGTCGTTTAGAGACCATCAAGGCACTTATTTGACCACAATTTCACAATTTCATCCCACTCTTGAGTTCAGAGTCAGATCCTATGAATTTGAACTATTAAGTATCTTCAAGTTCAACATGTGCCCAATGAGCAGGATTTGTCACAACTTGTTTATGAGTAAAGCATAGTGGTTTATTGACCACTAGAATTCACCATCGCCCAGGCAACTTTCATGCCTAAGACCGGACTAGAATTTACCGTCTCCTGGTGATTGGCCCAAAGTTCCCCACCTGGATTTTATGCCTAAAGCGGGTACTAGAACTCACTGTCTCCTGGTGATTGGCCCAAAAGTTCCCCACCTGGATTTTATGCCTAAAGCGGGTACTAGAACTCACTGTCTCCTGGTGATTGGCCCAAAAGTTCCCCACCTGGATTTTATGCCTAAAGCGGGTACTAGAACTCACTGTCTCCTGGTGATTGGCCCAAAAGTTCCTCACCTGGCTTTCATGCCTAAAGCAGGTACTAGAACTCACCATCTCCTGGTGATTGGCCCAAAGCTCCCCACCTGGCTTTCATGCCTAAGGCGGGACTAGAACTCACCATCTCCTGGTTTCTAGCTTGGTCCTTCACCATTAGACCAAACTGGCTCTTTTCCTGGTTATTTTCAATTTATTTCTTATTTCTAGAGCACCAACGTATCCTATATATTGACGAATCCATTTATTACAGTTGCTAAGTTGCTGGACTAGAGGGAGGGAGATCCAGATTTTGGAACACAGCTGGGTGACCTTGGACCCCCCCCCTTCTCAGTGCAAATCAGTGCCAGCCTGGAAAAAAAAAACCTGGCTGAGAAACAAACCCCCTTGTCCCATCATGTATTCATAGCTTTGCTACGTGAACTGAAACGAGCAAAGTGCGAGAAATAATCCCGCAACTAAGCAGGACAAATGCTAGGAATGACAACAGCAGTCCATTATACATGTGATTAACTTCCATTTTTCTCCTCTTTCTGCTTTCGTGAATGAGGCGATTGAAGCAAGGCATGCCAAGAGCGGAGCGATCTTTTCCCAAGCTTTCTTTCTGCCATTTCAATGGGCCATACAAATATCTGGAGGAACCATTTATGATGGTAATGCTTTAATCAATAAAGGACTCTTAAAAGTAAGGCAAACCAGAATGGGACTGTTGTGTCTCGCCCGCTCCCCCTGCCGCAGCCAGGCCCCTCTTATAGAATAGAATAGAATAGAATAGAATTTTTATTGGCCAAGTGTGATTGGACACACAAGGAATTTGTCTTGGTGCATATGCTCTCAGTGTACATAAAAGAAAAGATACCTTCATCAAGGTACAAATTTACAACACAATTGATGGTCAATATATCAATATAAATCATAAGGATTGCCAGCAACAAGTTATAGTCATACAGTCATAAGTGGAAAGAGATTGGTGATGGGAACGATGAGACGATTAATAGTAGTGCAGATTCAGTAAATAGTTTGACAGTGTTGATGGAATTATTTGTTTAGCAGAGTGATGGCGTTTGGGGAAAAACTGTTCTTGTGTCTAGTTATTCTGGTGTGCAGTGCTCTATAGCGTCGTTTTGAGGGTAGGAGTTGAAACAGTTTATGTCCAGGATGCGAGGGATCTGCAAATATTTTCACGGCCCTCTTCTTGATTCGTGCAGTATACAGGTCCTCAATGGAAGGCAGGTTGGTAGCAATTATTTTTTCTGCAGTTCTAATTATCCTCTGAAGTCTGTGTTTTTCTTGTTGGGTTGCAGAACTGAACCAGACAGTTATAGAGGTGCAAATGACAGACTCAATAATTCCTCTGTAGAACTGAATCAGCAGCTCCTTGGGCAGTTTGAGCTTACTGAGTTGGCGCAGAAAGAACATTCTTTGCTGTCCTTTTTTAATGATGTTTTTGATGTTAGCTGATGTTATCTCCTGCCTGCCTTGAGAACTCTGATAGGACTTCAGCAGAGCTGCAGAGGCACGCTTGATACGGACTTCCCCGACCCGGCCGTCAGCGGAGGAGTGGGACACGACAGGGACTTTTCGCCTCAAACTCTTGGTACTGCCTGTTTCTCCACCATGGTTTCACCTCCGTGTTATTACACTTTGGGCCACAGCCTCTCTATCCCAGTCCCTTCTCTGTGGCCCATTCATCGCAGTACAGTTCGCTTCGGGCTTTTGGGTGAACAGGACAGTTCGAAGCCAGCCAATCGGTGCAGGAGCTCAGGGGCTTTGGGAGTAGAGCGGGGGCTGCAGTTCAGAGGGAGGCTCTGTCAGTTCGGAGCTTTGAACTGTCCTGTGTGCCCAAAAAGCCTGATGCAAACTGTACTGCGACGAATGGGCCACGGCGAAGGGACTGGGATGGAGGGGCCATGGCCCAATTGTGCTGGGGCATAATAACACAGAGGCAAAACCCTAGGGGAGAAACAGGCAGCGCCCAGAGTTTGAGGCAAAAAGGCTCTGTGTCATAACCACATAGAGGTTCTTCACAGAACAAGAACTTCAGTGTGGTAAGAAGAGAAGAAAAAGAAGAAGAGAGGGCGGGAGGGAGGGAGGGAGAGATTTCTTGCTTAGAGCATTATTTGTATTTATTTATTACTTTTCTTCTCCGCTGGCTCATTTCAAATTGTATCATCTGAGAATCTGAACCATGAGACTCCAGACTCGTCCTCTCAGCAAAGCCACTGCATCAAGTTCCTTTCGAGACAATTGTTCAAAAATATAGAAAGTTGCACAGATAATTATTTTGCCTTATGGATCCTCTGTCTCATAAGGAGACCAATAATTTACTTGCCTTCCAAAGTCTTCTTTATCCCAATTTCATTTTATTTTGGAAAGGGGAGGCAAGCATACCATAAGTCACTTATGGACTTTGATAGACTTTTAAACGTTATTATTTTATCTCTGCTTACCTGCCAAAAATATATATATATAAAAAAATGCCAATGGCAGCTCGGGATCTAATATTATGCCCTGTGATTTATAGCTATGGATTATATGTCAGATTTGAAAAATAATGGTTAAAATTTCTGGACCCTTGAAAAAAACCAACTCGAGTACATTCCAGCTCTATGAATCAAAGTCAAATGAAGTTATTCTTATATTTTAAAAACAAACAAACCTGATTCTAAAATGTGGTTTTCCAGAGTTCTACCATAGTTCTGAATTGCCAAAGGAGCTGCTGATCTCGCTGGGGCGAGCTTTATCTTAGGAATGTTATCCTGTGCTTTTTTTTTTTTCCATTTATTTTGCAATTTGAAGAAAATCAGGAATTTACATCTGCCTCCATCCCTGATATTGATGTATTGTACAGTGAAAGTGCATGGTTTGTCATACATTTTTGGTTGCATGGTTTTCCCAGTTGCAATGGATGGCTGTGAAAGTTGGACCATAAGGAAGGCTGGGCGCCAAAGAATTGAGGCCTTTGAACTCTGGTGCTGGAGAGACTCCTGCGAGTCCCTTGGAGTGCAAGGTGATCCAACCGGTCAGTCCTAGAGGAGATCAACCCTGACTGCTCTTTAGAAGGCCAGATCCTGAAGAGGAAACTGAAATACTTTGGCCACCTAATGGGAAGGAAGGACTCACTGGAGAAATGGCTAATGCTGGGAAAGATTAAGGGCAAAAGAAGAAGGGGACAACAGAGAACGAGGTGGCTGGATGACGCAGTCGGCGTGAGCTTAAATGGACTCCAGAGGATGATAGAGGACAGGAAGGCCTGGAGGAACGTTGTCCATGGGGTCGCGATGGGTCAGACAAGATTTCGCAACTAACAACAACAACATTTATCCACCTAGAGTCACTGTATGAGTAAGATGGGCAGCATAGAAACTCAATCCATCCATCCATCCATCCATCCATCCATCCATCCATCCATCCATCCATCCATTTAACTCAACTAATGGGATTCTTTATGGAAGCTTTTACTGGCTGGAGTCAGGTTTGAATGCTTTCTTGGGTGACTTCTTAGTTCTAGACAGTGCTTGATGATTTTAACTATTCAGTGATATAGGTTTGATGTACAAAGTCATGGAAGTGTAAAAACCTTGGTGAGGACGGCTCTTTTACTTCCTTAAAACCTCTAAACCAGGGTTTCTCAAAACCTCCATCTTTAAGATGCGTAGACCCAGAATGCTGGTTAGGGAATTCTGGGAACTGAACTCCACAAATCTCAAAGGTTCTGAGGTGTCATCAGCTTAGCGTCGTTGCATTCCTATAAGTGGTCCAAATCCATCCTCGCCTGAATTCCGTTGACTCTTATCTGGTGCCAACTTAGCGTTGAACTTTAGTTGACTAGATTCTTGAGTGGTGCGGTGGCCTAGAGGTGGCACTCTTGCCTCACAATCAGGAGGCTGTGAGTTCGATTCTAGGTAGAGGCAGATATTTCTCTCTCTGGGCACAATGGGAATATATCTGCTGAACAAAATTCTGCATTGGTGACAGGAAGGGCATCTGGCCATTAAAACACTCTGCTAGCTCCATTCAGTTGCCCGGACTCCACCCCACAAGGGATTATAGGGGTCATTAAAGGAAGATGGTTCATGGTAACCATATTTGCAGCCGCCAGAATAAAGGTTGAGATGTTGGATATCTCTTCTCCTGTGAGCATGATTCAAAAACATTGGGGAATTTAACAATTGCCTTCCAATGGAATTACAGTTCCAGGAAGCAAGGCTAGAATTCACAGCTGTTTACAGTTTAGGCAGTCGGGTTTCGTGTTAATTCATGCGTAGCGACAAAACATTGCCTCCTTCCCATTTCCCTGTGGAAAACGCTGTTAATAATACAGTTTGCATAAACTCTAAGAGCTGCCTTAATTTTGCCACGGATGATAAAGTGATAGGTTCGGAGGGGACAGAAAAGTGAGTCTCGCTGCTGCAAAGCTACAACGCCTTGGAGACCTGGGATTCTCACTGTCCCTTAGTAGTAGAATAAACTAGAATAACAGAGTTGGAAGGGACCTTGGAGGTCTTCTAGTCCAACCCCCTGCTTAGGTAGGAAATCCTACACCACTTCAGACAACTAGTTATCCAACATCTTCTTAAAAACTTCCAGTGTTGGAGCATTCACAACTTCTGGAGGCAAGTTGTTCCACTGATTAATTGTTTTCACCATTAGGAAATTCCTCCTTAGTTCTAAGTTGCTTCTCCCTTTGATTATTTTCCACCCATTGCTTCTTGTCCTGCCTTCAGGTGCTTTGGAGAATAGCTTGACTCCCTCTTCTTTGTGGCAGCCCCTCAAATACTGGAAAACTGCTATCATGTCACCCCCTAGTCCCTCTTTTCATCAGACAAGACATACCCAATTCCAGCAACCATTCTTCCTATGTTTTAGCCTCCAGTCCCCTAATCATCTTCATTGCTAGTGGCGTACACAAAGAACACAAAGTAGCTTCCACTCACTCCAGGTTAATAACATAACTTGGCATGCATCCTGCTTCTGCAAGGAACAAAAATGCACTGGCCGGTTGGCCAACCACTCGCTCTATTTTCCCCATGTTTACATGGGCCTGCTGGTGTGAGAGACCCTTCTGCTGCTGTTTCTCAGTATTTAATAACAGCTCTTTTCAAATCTGGTAACTTTAAGACAGATGGACTTCAACTCCCAGAATTCTGGGAGTTGAAGTCCACTTATCTTAAAGTCACCGCATGCATTTAAGTGAGAAATACCCCTGGTATTCTTATAACCAGGGGTGAAATCCAGCAAGTTCTGACAGGTTCTGGAAAACCGGTAACAGAAATTTTGAGCAGTTTGGAGAACCGACAAATACCACATCTGGCTGGCCCCAGAGTGGGGTGGGTATGGAGATTTTGCAGTATCCTTCCCCTGCCATGCCCACCAAGCCATACCCACTAAGCCACGCCCACCAAGCCACACCACACCCACCAAGCCATGCCCACAGAACCGGTAGTAAAAAAAAATTGGATTTCACCATTGCTTATAACCACTTTCTTCCCATTAAATCCCGCTAAGGTTACTCCGTAAATATCATGCTTGGGGACCCAAAATTTGTTTTCAATTTTAGACAAGTGTCAAAGAGCCTAATGGGAAGAGAATATAAAACCTCTGTGGCTCAGACTGGTAAGACAGTATGTGGCTCAGACTGGTAAGACAGTCTGTTATTAACAGCAGCTGCTTGCAATTATTGCAGGTTCAAGTCCCACCAGGCCCAAGGTTGACTCAGCCTTCCATTCTTTATAAGGTAGGTAAAATGAGGACCCAGATTGTTGGGGGCAATAAGTTGACTTTGTATATAATATACAAATGGTTGAAGACTATTGTTTGACATAGTGTAAGCCGCCCTGAGTCTTCGGAGAAGGATGGGATATAAATGCAAATAATTAAAAAAAAGCCCTCCCCTCCCTCCATTGTCAAATTTCTATTTTTTCAGGTTGTCTATGCCATGCCTTGTTTTATGTCTCTTAAAAGCCTCCAGTAATGGAGCACCTACAACTTCTGAAGGCGAGCCATTCCACTGATGAATTGTTCACAGTGTTTGAACAAAGGAGAAATTTCCTGACAGTGAGAACCATTAAGCAGTGGAATGGCTCGCCTTCAGAAGTTGTCGGTGCTCCATCACTGGAGGCTTTTAAGAAGAGATTGGACAATCATTTGTCTGGGATGGGATAGTATCTCCTACTTAAGCAAGGAGTTGGGCTAAAAGACCTCCAAGGTCCCTTCCAACTACCATATGTTGTTCTGGTAATTAATCAGAGGAACAGCTTGCCTTCAGAAGTTGTGGGCGCTCCATCACTGGAGGCTTTTAAGAAGAAACTGGACAGCCATTTGACTGGGATGATATAGGATCTCCTGCTTGAGCAAGGGGGTGGACTAGAAGGCCTCCAAGGTCCTTTCCAACTCTGTTATTCTGTCTCCCCTTGATTTTACCTTGATCTTGGAAATTCTTGGGGTAACTTCTTGAGGAGCTGGTAACTATCCCTGGAACATGTTTTTCCAAACCTGCAATTACTCTTTTTGTGTATTTGTATGCCTGATGCGGAAAACAACTTCAAACTCTGGAAAGAGTCTGGTGCTTACGCCGAATAATAGCATCTAGTGACAGCCACCTTCAGAAAATATCTCACTTCTCTGTCTTCAGTACTTCATCCAGATAAATTAAAGGGAGAAGTGTTTATCGGTCCTTATGTTCATGCTTGGGAGAGAGAGAGAGAGAGAGAAAAAAATCACCTGCTACATTTTGATATGTGAAACTGCTATTCAAGGTAACACTTGTCTCTCCTTGTTTTTGTAATATTTCCCCCCCTTTTAAAGAGATTTCTCTTTTGTCTCGCTCTCTAGATATTTTTGCAATTTCTGCGTTGTGATAATTACTTTTAATATTAGAGAACAAAGAATCGGAGCTGGCTCTTATTGTTCTCTTTCATTCTCCTGCTTTGTGATTTGAAAAAAAGGCAGATGGGAATAGCAGCCTCTGTAGTTTTGGCTGGAGATGCAACTCATGGTATGAGGACCCAAGAAGGCTGCAGAAACAAAGGTGCAATGGAAGGCAGACTAGTGTCACACAACCCTTGCGCCTGAGTAAGTGCAAGTTCCCCATACTCTGCCACTGAGAAGGTCTATTAAATGTTATGTTACAGGAGGAGGAGGAGGAGGAGGAGGAGGAGGAGGAGGAGGAGGAGGAGGAGGAGGAGAACTGTGGAATCCTTGGTGCTCTCTGAGATTGGTTGTTTTCTTACAGATATTTCATTACCCAAGTAGGTAACATCATTAGTGTTAGAAGAGAATGGGTTTTGCAGAGTGGAGGGAGGAAGAGAAGAAGGAGGAGGAGAAGGAGGAGGAAGGAGGAGGAGGAGGAGGAGGAAGAAGGAAGAAGGAGGAGGAGGAAGGAAGAAGAAGAAGGAGGAGGAGGAGGAGGAGGAGGAAGGAAGGAAGGAAGAAGAAGGAGGAGGAGGAGAAGGAGGAAGAAGGAGGAGGAAGAGGAAGAAGAAGAAGAGAAGAAGAAGAAGAAGAAGAAGAAGAAGAAGAAGAAGAAGAAGAAGAAGAAGAAGAAGAAGAAGAAGAAGAAGAAGAAGAAGAAGAAGAAGAAGAAAGAGAAGAAATGATGAAACAGGAGAAGAATCTACTTTGGAATAGCAAAAATGTATTTATTTTATTAAATTTTTTGGCCACCCATCATACCATAGGGTAACTCTGGGTGGCTTAATCCTAATTTCCAGACAGTTCAAGGTGAATGAATAGACTGGCAATCAGAAACAGATCTTTTAAGCATGTGTTGGTTAAAAGTCCTACAACTGCATCAGAACATCTGCCATTAGGAGCCACGGTGGCAGAGTGGTTAGAGTGCAGTACTGCAGGCTACTTCTGCTGACTGCTGGCTGCCTGAAATTTGGCAATTCGAGCCTGACCGGCTAAAGGTTGACTCAGCCTTCCATCCTTCTGAGGTCGGTAAAATGAGGACCCAGAACATTGGGGGCAATAGGTTGATTCTGTACACTGCTTAGAGAGGGCTGTAAAGCACTTTGAAGCGGTATGTAAGTCTAAGGGCTATTGCTATTATGGGCTTCAGATTTCAATTGCTCAGCTCCTATCCAGTACCTTACAAATGGTCATTTCCCCTATTCCTTACACTGTCCAGACCAGAGGTCTCCAACCTTGGTCCCTTTAAGACTTATGGACTTCAACTTCCCGAGTTCCTCAGCCAGCTTTGCTATTCTTTTTTGCTCTCCCTGTTCTGCCGCTAAGGAGGACCCATAGTTAGACCCTAGCTGCATTCAGACAGCATCCATCAACTTGCTAGAACTAGAGGATCCATTCATCCATTAGGGTGGGCTAAGCATGGTTAGGGTTAGCCTTCAAGCAAGTGTGTGTTTGTGTGTGTGTGTGGCCGTCCCTTCACTGTCAGTGTGTGTGTGTGTGTGAGAGAGAGAGAGGGAGGGAGGGAGGGAGTCACAACAGGTTAGCATAGCCACCTGTCTGGTTAGTCCTTGACTTGAGGTATTATACAGAGCGGGGAAACAGGATGATTTAGTAACTAGGCAAAAAGTGTTGTGTGAACCCAACTGTAGGGTATCCCAAGGGCAGCAGTGGTGATGCCTTCCAAATTGCAGTAGAATTCTCCAAAGCCCCAGCTCGTCATTTCTTCCCAATGTCTTTTAAATGGAGCGTGTCCAGAGATATTCCTTCAGATGCTCGGCGCAAGCCAGGCGCTTCACAGCCACTGAACTCCTCAACTGAGCATTGGAGAATTCGCTTCACGATTCCATTTGATTTGGAAGCTGAATGGTTTCTGGCAACGGTCTGCGTTGAGAGATGGGGTGGGGAGCTGCTAAAAATTGTGTATGGAGTACATCCGGGATCACAAGACCCTCCTCTCCCCCCCCACCAAAAAATATATATCTACAGATGAGTTAAAGAGGCCTTGGAGGTCAAGTCCAATGGCCATCCTCAACCTCCTGCATTCCCTTTCTGTCCCTTATTTTTTTAGAGGTTGTTTTCAGTCTCGCTAGAACCATGGAATGAATGAAGTGTTTTTTACGTGGTCAATCCATAAGGTTACTCTCAGATGGACCGGTCAAGAGAGCTGGAGATAGACAAAAGTTTAATATTATCCACCCAGGAAGATACTGGAAGGAACCCACTGCATTTCTTAATGCCTTCGTGAAGGGAGGGATCTATTGAACACGAGTGCTTGGTGTGTGCAGAAATATATGCCCATCCTCTTGGCTTTCTTCCCACAGTGCTCTTTTCTCAGATATTGTTGTGTGGAGTTGTGGGAGCAAGCAGTGCTGTTCTCCAGAATGTACATTAGCTCAATTGTTACCTGGAATCAACAATTAGCTGAATTGTTTGAGCACAGAAAACTGAAACAATGACTGGAACCACTTATCCTTTTTCAACCACCAGCTAAAACGCAACTTGGTTTTCATGAAAGGCACCAGCTGATGGAACAAGAAGACCCAGAAATCTTCCTGATATGTGAAGGGAAGCAAAAAACAAAGCTAAAACAACAACAATGAAAGGGGAAGAAAGACATTTGGAGGCAGAACGAAGCTAAATATCTAATCAGCCTTCTGATGAAAATTGGTCTCTGGTTGCTGCAATGCCCTCATCTAATACAGACATAAAATAACTATAATTGAAGGGAAAGCAGCAAAGAAATTACTTAATAATATGCTAAAGAGTACTTGAGCTGCACTAAAGACGTGAGAGGTTCCAGCCTTCCAATGCCTAATTTCATCTTTTTCCCCTTACTCGTTAATGGAGCAAATTCCGCTTTTCAAACCAAAGCCTTGATTATCTTAGAAAAGCTACTCTTGAGCAAGCCCCTTCCCACGATAAACAGGCGCTTGGGTTCTCATCATCCCTCCTGGGTTCTTTCTTTGCCAAGAAGATCCAGCATAACACCTCTCACCTGTGGACAGGTAAGGTCAAATTACCCAGGAGGCCCAATCTATGTTCTCCCCTCAATCTCATTAGACCTTTTGCTTTGCCCTGAAGTGTCAAAGGTGGATGCATGGATGCAAGGATTGAACTGTTAGAAGTACAGTTTGAGCCTTCCCTGACTTTCTGTAAATGAATGGATTATTAAGCATTGACTATTAACTTTCCTTCCTTCCTTCCTTCCTTCCTTCCTTCCTTCCTTCCTTCCTTCCTTCCTTCCTTCCTCCCTCCCTCCCTCCCTCCCTGCCTCCCTCCCTCCCTTCTTCCTCCCTCCCTCTGTTTTTCCTTCCTTCCTTCCTTCCTTCCTTCTTCCTTCTTCCTTCTTCCTTCTTTCTTCTTCTTCCTTCTTCTTTCTTCTTCTTCTTTCTTTCTTTCTTTCTATCTTACTGCATAATGACTTTCATTAGTTCATTCAGGACAACTAGCCCATCAATCCATGTATTCCCCCCACCCAATCTCCATAAAACTTCACAATCCATTAGTTATTGAAAGACTCAAGCTAGTTGCATTTGCTCTCAAGATGCAAGCTTTCCATTCCAGTCTTGATCTCAAAATAGTCATTCCTTAATGTACATTTCAGCATTTTGATGCGATGCAGCATTTTGACCCCTAAAAACTGTATCAAGTTATCAGGAGATGCCAGCACTATTGGATTATTAAGGTGCGATCCACACATTAATCTAGGAAATAAGAATTTGCAAAAGAAATCTAATTATTCAAGCTTCCCCTAGTAATGACATTCTTGGAACCAAAGAATTAAAAACCTAAGGGAAAATAGCACATTCATACAAAAATGTTACAGATATGTACACTTCAAGGAAACATCAGAGAAACAGATGTTAGCAGTCCTAATTAACATGCTCATCTATTATCTTTATATTGCATACTGGGCGGTAAAAGTGTCCTATTTTAACATAGCTTAAATTCTGCTTTCTCAGCTGTATGGCCTTGTGAGGAACAAGCTCCCTATTACCACCTTCCAGTCACTTATACCCGTGGTGGCGAAGCTCAGAAAGCTCAACTTGCCCAAGGAGCTGCTGATCCAATTCTACAGAGGAATTATTGAGTCTGTCATCTGCACCTCCATAACTGTCTGGTTTGGTTCTTCAACCCAACAAGACAGAGACAGACTTCAGAGGATCATTAGAACTGCAGAAAAAAACAATTGCTATCAACCTGCCTTTCATTGAGGACCTGTATACTACACGAGTCAAAAAGAGGGCTGTGAAAATATTTACAGACACCTCACATTCTGGACATAAACTGTTTCAACTCCTACCCTCAAAACGACGCTATAGAGCACTGCACACCAGAACAACTAGACACAAGAACAGTTTCTTCCCTGAACGCCATCACTCTGCTAAACAAATAATTCCCTCAACACTATCAAACTATTCACTAAGTCTGCACTACTATTAATCTTCTCATCGTTCCTATCACCTATCTCCTTCCACTTATGACTGTATGATTGTAACTTTGTTGCTTGTATCTTTACGATTTATATTGATATTGATTGTTTCCTGATTGCTTATTTGTACCCTATGACTATCATTAAGTGTTGTACCTTATGATTCTTGATGAACGTATCTTTTCTTTTATGTACACTGAGAGCATATGCACCAATTCTTTGTATGTCCAATCACACTTGGCCAGTAAAAAATTCTATTCTATTCTATTCTATTCTATTCTATTCTATTCTATTCTATTCTATTCTATTCTATTCTATTCCATTCCATTCCATTCCATTAAACAGTTCCTCCTTTTTTTCTGTAATGGGCTTCTGTCTCACAGTCTTGTCTTAACAATGATGTCGCTTCCTGTGGACAATGACATTTTCGCTATGGTTGCACTACTTCGTTCGTGTCCATCTGTCAGGTGAACAATTTCACAGGCATAAAGGGAATGTCTTTTCCTACCAAAGAACTGTTGTATATGTTTTGTGCATTCTTTACATCAGCCCCAAATTGTTTTCCTGTATGTTGTTGTTGTTGTTGTTAGTTGGGAAGTCGTGTCCAACCCATCGCGACCCCATGGACAGCGTTCCTCCAATTTTGGCCACTATCATACTTGGTATTTGTCCCTCCAGCCACTAGATGGGTCTGGAGAGCAACAACATTATATAAAAGTTGTATGCTGGGGCATGACAGTTACAAAGGAACTGGGAAAAAACCTAGAGAGCACCTATGGGTGATCCTGGTTCTCTCCTTGCTCCAGAGGGAAATTCCAAGGAACTGAGGAATTCAGCAGCTCCTCTTTTCACCATGGTGAAATATATCTGCTCTCTCTCTCTCTCATATTTACTCTCTGCGGAGCTGTCCTCTATTTGCCATTGCTTCCCCCCGGAAGTTGAAAAAGGAAAACAAAAGCTGACTTATAACTTATAGAAGACAGGAGTGGGGAAGGGAGGTGGGAGAAGAAAGAATCAATATTCTACAGGCCCAGAAATGTAATTGTGTTTTAAAAATGCAACCTTGCTTTGAGCAACGCTTCTAAATTCTCTTAAACTTTGCAGAGGGAATCTCAGAGGAGCATTCCAAATGCCAAAGGAAAGGGCTGTGATTTATTGCTGTTCTTCCAAATTCATACAAGTGAAAATCGGTTGATCACAACCCGTTTCGTGGCAGGGTCTTCTTTCCAAAGAAGTCAACAGACTTTGAAGGCAACATCTAGTGTTGCTTTCTAGTCCAGTAACTTAGCTACTACATCAAACTGGCTCGCTCCTTGCATGCATATATGTATGCATGTGTCAATGAAAATAAAATAGAACAGAATAGAATAGAATAGAATAGAAAATAGAATAGAATAGAAATAAGAATAGAATAGAATAGAATAGAATAGAATAGAATAGAATAGAATAAAAATAAGAACAGAACAGAACAGAATAACAAAGTTGGATGGGACCTTGGAGGTCTTCCAGTCCAACCCCCTGCTTAGGCAGGAAACCCTACACCAGTGATGGCTAACCTCTTCCGCACCAAGTGCCAAAAGTGTGCACACACACCCATAATGCAATGTGTGCGTGACACCCCCCGCACGCCCCGCACATGCGTGTGTGACCCCCACATGTACCCCACCCCATGCATGTGCACGCCCATGCACGTGTAAACCTCTGCATTCACCCTGCCCCCGCAACATGCATGTGCATCTCCCATGCGTGCCCCCCTCCCACACATGTGCAGCAGAGACCCCCGAAAACCAGCTGGCTGGCAGGAAGCACGCGCACATGAGTAGCAGAACCAAGCTGGAGCGACGGCCTCAAGTGTCCCACAGAGAGGGCACTCCGTGCCACTTGTAGCATGCATACCATAAGTTCGCCATCACGGCCCTACACCACTTCAGACAAATTATTATCCATTTTGACAAAGGCTGGCCTTTGTTTGCTTGTACTGCTTGCCACATCTACCTTGCCAGACAAAATTCTCACAAACTGGAATAGAGTCACTGGATGACCCTACCAGATCCTCTTCCCTTATGTCTGCCCTATCTCATACTACCCTGTTTCCTCTTGCCGCAGAGATTGCTGTTTGCAGTTGACCAAGGTATGAAGTTAGCGAACTTTGCTAAATTGAATGAAGCTCACCTGATCGGGTCCCAAGAGCAGATAAAGCCACAAGCCTTCCACATTAGCTTTAGCAGTGGGCCATATTAGGAATTAGCTCGCCTGTAATAAAATTGCCTTGTGCTCATAAAGCATGAAGTTAGATCAGGGTATATTTATTTTCAAAACCCAGCAAGTGTCAGCTCGATCAACAAATTGTCTATGAGTCACTGTGCTTGGAGCTGTTTCACCTGGTCAGCTATGAAAAAAAAAAATGCCCTGGTGCTCTTTTTTATTGGATTTGCAGGGGGAAAAAAGGGGAGGGAAGGAAGTTCTGCTTGCCCAAAGTTTGCTGCATAACAACATGATGGAAGGCTAACGGATCAGGAACCTCACAACTCTGGGCAAGAGATCTATCATCTATCTATATCTATCTATCAACATTATCTATCTATCATCATCATCTGTCTGTCTGTCTATATCTATCTATTTATCTATCTATCTATCTATCTATCTATTTATCTATCTATCTATCATCTATCATCTATCTATCTATATATCCATCTATGTAGGTCTTTGGTTATTCGGGTTTTCTCCTGCGTAAAATTGGAAGTGTCTTGGCGATGTTTCGATGAAGTCTCATTCGTCATCTTCAGGCTTCAGCTTTGTGCTTCTGGGAACAATGCTCCCAGAAGCACGAAGAAACATGAGAGCAATGGAAACATGAGAGCAATGCTCCCAGAAGCACGAAGCTGAAGCCTAAAGATGATGCATGAGACTTCGTCGAAACGTCGCCAAGACACTTCCAATTTTACGTGGAAGAAAACCCGAATAACCAAAGACCTACATACAAACACCCGCGAAAACCTCAGAAAACAAATATCCATCTATCCATCCATCTATCCATCTATCTATCTATCTATCTATCTATCTATCTATCTATCTATCTATCTATCTATCTATCATCTATCATCTATATCTATATCTATCTATCTATCATTGTCTCATCTATCATCTATCTATCTATCTATCTATCTATCTATCTATCTATCTATCTATCTATCTATCTATCTATCTATCTATCTATCTATCATCTATTTATATCTATCTATCATCATCTGTCTCTATCTATCTATCTATCTATCTATCTATCTATCTATCTATCTATCTATCTATCTATCTATCTATCTATCTATCTATCTATCTATCTATCTATCTATCATCTTCTATGACATTTACCTATCTATCATCATCGTCCATCCATCCATCTATATAGCCATCTATTCATTCACCTGCCCAACCTGGAAACATGAGAACATATCTGAAGATATAAGCAAAAATTGGATATGGCTTACCGGAATAACTAATAGGGGTTGTGCTAAAAAGCCACACTGTAAAAATGAGGTAAAAAAAGGCAAGCTAACACATATCTACTCCTTGTGATTCATAATTCTCAAGCCTTTTTCTGAGACAAACAATGGAATTAGAATATAAACGACTCAATTATTTAGAATTGGCATTGGTATCCACCTGCTTATTTATTTAGAGAGGGAAATTGCTATTGAGCTCCTGAAAATGCATTTTTATCATATAGCATAATAAGAAAAAAAAAACACATTGCTTTTGTCATAAAATCTCGATGAAAGAAATTATTAGAGCAAGGGAGGAAGGAGGCTATTAGAAGTTTCTAAACACTGAAAAAAACCCCTAGCTGTAATATAATACAAGAAATCTGGATAACCTTGCACAGAGCAGATGTTCAGAAATGATTTTATGGAAATGCTAAATAAGGCCAGCAAACATGGACAAATATTTTGCAATCTAATCAAATCCGGTCTCCATTATTACTGTACTTTAACGTTTTTCATGGAACATAAATATCTAGGCCAACAGCAATAAGTCTACTCTCTTCTTTCCTTACATACTTTTAAAATCACCTGTGCAATATCTCTAAAGGATACAAAGCTTTTCCCCCCTCCCCATCTAGGAACATTTTAGTGGGACAGGCTCTGATCGCACATACATTTTCTTCAAGGGGAAGCTATTTACTAAACAAGAAAGGGATGTTAGCCATTTCCACAGCCGAGAAAAGAACAACAAATTCACTTTCCTTGAAAGAGCAGGAGGGGGAATAAAATAAAATAAAACCAGCATTTGAACATTGGGACTGGCCTATACCCAATGCAGGTTTCTCGTGGCTGCTGAATGCAGACCTTCATACAGTATGTATGGCCACACCTGCAATATTGCATCCAGATTTGGTTGCCAGGATATCAAAAAGATGTGGAGACTCTAGAAAGAGTGCAGAGAAGAGCAACAAAGATGATTAGGGGACTGGAGACTAAAACATATGAAGAACGGTTGCAGGAATTGGATATGTCTAGTTTAATGAAAAGAAGGACTAGGGGAGACATGATAGCAGCGTTCCGATATCTCAGGGGCTGCCACAAAGAAGAGGGGATCAAGCTCTTCTCCAAAGCACCAGAAGGCAGGACAAGAAGCAATGGATGGAAACTAATCAAGGAGAGAACCAACCAAGGAGAGAACCAACCAAGAACTAAGGAGAAATTTCCTGATGGTTAGAACAATTAGTCAGTGGAATCTGATCTTGCCTTCAGAAGTTGTGGATGCTCCGTCTTCAGAGGTTTTTAAGATGAGATTGGACAGCTGTTGTCTGAAATGCCATAGGGCAGTGATAGAGAACCTCTTTGGCACCCAATGCCCAAACCGGAACGTACATGCATGTGTGTTCATGTGCACATGCCGGAGTGCTGGAAACCCGGAGACCAGATGGCCGGTGTGCTTATGCCTGTTTTTAGCCATTTTTTTTTTGCCTGTTTTTCAGGCCTTTTTCGGGCCATTTTTCAGGCCGTTTTCCTGCTGTTTTTGGGGAAATGAAAAACAGCCCCAAAACATCTGGAAACGGCACAAAAGGCTCAGAAATAGCCCAGAAAACAACCCAAAAATGGTCTGGTTTTTGGCCATTTTTAGGCTGTTTTCCAGTGCTCCAGCATCCATGAAGACCAGCTGGCTGGTGTGTATATGCATGCCGGAAACCAAAGCAGCAGCTGGCGACTGCGCACGTGCCCACAGCAAGGGCTCTGTGTGCCACCTCTGGCACGCTTGCCATAGGTTCACTGCCATAAGGTCTCCTGTTTGAGCAGGGATTGGATAGAATAACCCGCTTCCAATTCTTATTTTGTGGGCTTCCCAATTCTTTACGAGAAAATACTTCTCCAATTTTCCTTCTCTACTTGGAAACCTAGAGCTGTGTGTGTATGTGAGAGAGAGATTTTTACAGACGTGCCTGCTACACAGCCTTGATGTTTTCCATGGTACATGAGCTGTTTCAAACATGATGCTCAAAATACGTAATGGAGTAAAATAGAGCGGGCGAGCCTAATTGACTCAGCCTTGGTCCTTCCCCCGTGTGCATCCTGGTGATAAGTGAGGAGCCTCTTATCTGCTCACCTGCAACCAAATAAAAATTGATGGCGGAGTCTCTTGATGTTTCCTCCTTGATGAGAAGTTCAACCATCTCTGTTTCTGAGAAAACCAATACATGTAGGAGCCCATCCATCAACTGATGACATTAAGTTATACCCCAGATGCTACTGTTCTTCACAGAAAGTAAACAAAGGTTAGACTTTCATGATCAGGGCAAACATCCTATGGGCCTCCAGATGCTGTTGAGCTGCAGTTGCCAGCATCCTTAGACAAATATGGCTAACTGTGAGAGAGGCTGGGACTTTTGGTCCACCGGATACTGCTGAATTGCTAGTTGTTTCCCCATGTTTTAAGTGATCATCCTTAGCAGCAGACACCGAGAGAATAAGCAAGAGAATGATCTTTGACATCCTCTGAATGGACATATGCCCCAAGCCCACCGACTCAGATCTAGGAACACTTGTATGCCCAGAACAAAAATTTCTGAGGGTACACAAGAACAAAAACGAATTAAAAGATGGAGGAAGGACACCATTGAGCAAGGAATAACATTAAAGAAGAATATGGCTCAGGATCCGACCTCTCCTATACTACTTGGAGAACCCTGAGTAGGCTGGGGGTTGGAGTGCCTAAGGATAAAACTGATACGCTTAAGTGAAGGCTATGAGCAGATACTATAACAACATGCTGTGTGATTGTGGAGCGTTGCATAGCATGTGCCTATCTGCTGGTATGTTGACCAGAAATATGTACCGATAATGACTTAATGTTGGCCAATGACAAAGCCAAGAATGTGGCCTCTTTTTGGTAGCTTAAAGATTGTCTAGGGAGGAGGAGGAGAAGAAGAAGAAGAAGAAGAAGAAGAAGAAGAAGAAGAAGAAGAAGAAGAAGAAGAAGAAGAAGAAGAAGAAGAAGATCATCTTCATAGAGGATATGGAACAAAGCCTTCTAAGAAGCTGGCTTGTGGGTTCTTATCATATGGACATATCTGAGTTCTCTCGAGGCTAATTGAAGAAGACTAGGAGGGTAATCTCACACACTGAAATACCTTTTCTCAGGACTTCGGAGCTGTTGAGGCTTCACAGCAGTAAAAGCAATGAATAAAATGTCACTCAGTTTTAGTCTTTCAAGATAATTTGGATATTGCTGAACTTTGTCTGTTTACAAATCCCTGAAAGACAGAGACACACTGAATTCCATTAACGATTTGGCAGGTGCCAGTGTCATTTCAACCCCAAGAAAGAAATGGAAAATAAAAAAGGGGGTTGCGCTGGAATTAAGTCCACAAAATCCCATTTAGTATTAAGCGAGTTTTGTGTAGAGATTGCCTTGTGATTGATTTGCCAAGGCTCTACTCGTTGCATACAAGAAGGGAGTAGAGGTGAGCAGGCAGGAAGCTTCATTTCCATGTAGGCAGAATCAAAACTTGCCACTCCAAAGTGCAGAAATAAAAGAAAACTCACTTCTGCCTGGTGCCTCTGATCTACTGTTTACAGGCATCAAAGACCCCAGAGGTTGCTAAGACGAATGCAAAATACGGTGCTTTAACAACACGGAGAAAGTTCCCTGTGCTGAATGCGGATGTATAAGGAATCCTCTTTTAGGACAGTAAAGGGGATACATTTCGTTTCAAGAATAGCGAAGAGAGCAGATGAAGATGTTTGTTTATGGAGTCCTTGGTGCTGTCTGAGCTCGGTTCTTTGCTTGCAGACATTTTATTACCCAACTAGGGAATATCATCAGCGGTAGTGAGAATTATTATTATTATTATTATTATTATTATTATTATTATTATTATTATTATTATTATTATTATTATTATTATTATTATTATTTATTCGATTTTTATACCGCCCTTCTCCTGAAGGACTCAGGGCGGTGTACAGCCAAAAGTAAAAACAGACGATACAATATACAATTTAAAATACAAATTAAAAAACTTATTTTATAATTGGCCTAAAAAACTTTAAAAGGCTCGGGGAGGGCAAAAAATGGCCCTACCAGAAATTTGGGAAGGCTGGTAACGGGCCCATTTCCAGCTTCCAGAGGGCCTCCGGAGCAGAGGTGAAATGCTCCCGGTTCGGACCGGATCTCCCGATCCAGTAGCGATGGCGGCAGATAGTTCAGAGAACCGGTAGCAAAAATCCCTGCCTCCCCCCCACCCACCCTATCTGAGCTGTGCAATCATCAGAGAGTCTTTTTTTTACTTTTAAAAGCATTTTTTCTTCAGGCGAAAAAATGCTTTTAAAAGTAAAAAAAAGCCTCTGGTGATCGTGCAGCTCAGCTAGGATCGTCAGAACCCTTTAAAAGCATTTTTTCTACAACTTCTTCGGCCGAAGAGGTTGTAACAAAAATGCTTTTAAAAGGTTCTAGCAATCAGGCAACTCAGCTGGGATCGTCAGAACCCTTTAAAAGCTTTTTTTTCCTCTGACGATCCCAGCTGAGTGGGAAGAGGTTGTAGAAAAAATGCTTTTAAAAGTAAAAAAAAAAAAAGTTGGCCACGCCCACCCAGTCATGTTACCCCCACCCGCACCAAGCCACGCCCACAGAACCAGTAGTAACAAATTTTACATTTCACCCCTGCTCTGGAGCCTGGGTAGGGCAAAAAGCTCCCCCCCACACTGCGGTGCAGGAGGCCAACTAGCCACATGGCCACGCCCAGCCAGCAACCAGGCAGAGACCCCCCACTTGCTAAAATTTTTGAAGCCCACCCCGGCTTCAACCAGCCCTGAACATTTCCACAATCCCTCTGGGAAGGAAGATTGAGATGTCATTCCTTATCAAAAGCCAATCAACTTTCCAGGTTTAGAGACCCAAATGGGGTTGTTGTTGTTGTTTTTCCCCCCTTCCTGAGACGCTCTCAGACAGTTAGAGACGATGGAAACGTGACACCCTGCAGCAACTTCGACAAAATTAACTGGTGACTAAGAAGCCCTTTGGCAAGAGGGAACGTGGTGTTTTGCCGGTTTTATTTTGTTTTTCTTTCTAAACTAAAGGGCATTTTGAAATTAATTTGGGTCTCGAGATCTTCATTTCGATCTTAATGAATATATTTACCTTTCCAAATAGATGGAAGTTTCTTTCTTCAATTTAAATGCGAAATGAACATCCCAACCCTCAGAGGCTCCGAATGGGTCTCTTGCAAAGTTACACAGCCAACCAGGATGGGCAACATTTCTCACCCTTATTACAAATGTGGCCTTTCCCTCAAAAACAATGAGAATATGATTCAGAGGCAGATTAAATGGCTTAAGCCTTCCGGATAATGGGCCATACAATCCTTTGTAATGAATTCACGACTGCTTCTCACAAAGCTTGAAGAGACTACATTTAATATGTCATTAAGAACTTCATTAAGAAGTGGCTGTAATGAACCTGATTTGTTACCCCTTTCCAGTTGCTTTCCAATTATTCTCCACGCAACTTAATTCTCAGAAGAAACTCTTATTAAGGGTTATTAAGCAGGATGCTTAAAAAAATTATATATATTTTTTGGGAGGGGGAGGGGAGGTGTGTTGAAAATCAAGGCAGGAAGAAGAACTACACGATCCTGCTTAGCCAAAACATCTGAGAAACAAACAAGCCAAAAAAAAAAAAAAGGTAAAATAGTTCCAGGGGATTTTACTCTGTTAGTCGTTGCCGACTGTAGGGGAGGCCCTGTTCATCTCTGTTTCAAGGCCATTGAGCCAGCATGTCATGTGGCCAGCATGATGGCATGCAACAGCATTAATTTCCCACCGAAGGGGTACCTATTTATCTACTCGCAGTTGCATATTTCAAAATGCTAGGTTGGCAGGAGCTGAGGTGAGGACAGGCGCTTGCTCCATCACTGGGCACTCAGGTCTCGAACCTGGGCTGCCGGCTTTCCAGTCGAAAAGCTCAGCCTCTTTGTAATCACTGAACTACCGCGTTGTCCTGAGAAACGAGGCAAGGAAAGAAAATCTTAAAAGCTCAAGAGAAACAGAAGAGACAAATCCCAAGGAAACGATGGATGGATAGGAGACGATTGTCAAATTCATTCAGGATTCAGTTTTAACAGGATTAGATCCAGGTGTAGATTTAGGCTAGGATCACTGTGCAGAGTTGACCTAAATTTCTGGATTGAAAAGGAGCCACAAAGACTTCCTGAACTGAATTCATTTAATTGAATTTGTAGTCCTGAGTCATTCAGGCAAATAAACAGAAGGTGTCCTAAATACAGTCATTTTTCATGCTTAGGAAATGTGCAATTGTCTGAGAGTTTTGTAGCTTCCAGACCCTTCTGCTTGATTTCAGATGGCCAGAACTCTTTAAACAAAAGAATGAAGCAGGGATCTTTTTATAGTAGAAATTGGGAGGCATCAGATCTCAAGATACCATCTTTGGTTTCTGCAGATAGAGCCAAAATAGTTTTGGAAACAGGTATCAGCCCTTGCAAAGCAATTGATCTGGATGGAACAACTGCTTGCTCCTAGCTGGCTGCCTCATTATATATCAACTTCCTATTTCCTTTTCTTGATGGTCTGCTTCTTGTATTCTTTTGATGTAACTGAAGAAGTGTTGTGGTCTGCCAGCTGGCAGCAGAGTTGGACAGTAAGGAGGCTGGGGAGGACAATGGGTCATTCCTGGAGTTGGGGAAGGCCCGGATGAGGGCTCTGAGTTGGAGGCAGAGATGAGGCCAGGGCTATCTGGGAACAATGCGTGGACTTTGGAGTAAAAAAAGCATTATCCAGTAGTTAGGTAAGACCCTTGCTTGAAATTCTGAAGAACAGTTTGTCAATTATACTAAATTAGATGATCTGGTCAGGTATGACGCAGCTCCTAACCACTCTAACAGTTGTGGAAGGGAGAGCTCCTGAGCTTGCATAAGCCTTCCAAATTTTAAGTTTTCGATACCATCCTAGTAAACCGGAAAAGTGCGGTGGCCTAGAGGTGGAGCTCTCGTCTCACAATCAGGAGGCTGTGAGTTTGATTTTAGATAGAGGCAGAGTTTCTCTGGGCACAATGAGAAATATATCTGCTGAACAAAACTGTGCATTGGCAACAGGAAGGCATCCGGCCAGTAAACACTCATCTCCCTTCAGTTGCCCTGACTCCACCCCACAAGGGATTATGGGCAGTGCTGGGTTTCACATTTTTTTACTACCAGTTCTGTGGGTGTGGCTTGGTGGGCGTGGCAGGGGAAGGGTACTGTAAAATCTCCATTCCATCCCCAATTTAGGGGAAGATTACTGTAAAATCCCCATTTGCTCCCGATCAGCTGGGACTTGGGAGGCAGAGAATAGATGGGGGTGGGGCCAGTCAGAATTCTTACTACCGGTTCTCTGAACTACACAAAATTTCCAATGGTCAGAACCTACTGAAACCCACCTCTGATTATGTGGGTCGTTAAAAGAAGAAGATGAAGAAGAAGTTAAGCCAAGTTTAAGACCTTTTAGGGGAGGCATGGTTGATTGGCTTGAAAAAAATACATCAAGGTCTCACTTTACAATAGTTCCTTGTTCCTTGTCTTTTGTCCAGGATATTATAACACTTGTCTCTCGCTAACTTTGACAGTAATTCCTCCACCCCTAAATTATTCCAACTATAAAACTTCAGGCCAAAGACTTTGAAGGACACTAGTGAACAGAGACAACAACAAAGCCCACCTAAGCCAGTATTTGGCGCCTGCGTTTCCAACAGATATCCGATTAGTCACAGTAGGCGCGGTGGGCTGGATTAGATCAGCTTTGATTTGATCCAGGACAGCATTTCTTGTGTTCAATCTTTGGCATCTTTAAATGTGCTCAGTAAAAACAGGATTGAAAATAAATTCTCCCAGCTTCAAAGAGCTGCTGAAAACAAGAAAACTAGGTTAGAACTAACAGGGGTCAAATTAAAGCTGGAAGGAGGGCTTTTTTTAATAATATTTATTGAAATTCCAACATTTAAAAACCCAATACAAAAATACAGAAAGAAAAAAAAAACAGAAAAAAACCATAGAAAAACAACAGAACAAAAATTTTCCACTAATAATAGCTTTTCTATATCAGTATCTCTATCATAACGTACATATTTATTTATTTATTTATTTATTTATTTTATTAAATTTTTATACCGCCCTTCTCCCGAAGGACTCAGGGCGGTGTACAGCCAAAATAAAATACAGAATATATACAATTAAAAGAATTTAAAATGAACTATTACTAAACGGCCGATAATTTAAAAGATTTAAAAATTTAAAATATTACTAAAACCCCAATTTAAAATCAACTATTTATGCCAGTCCTGCTTGAATGAATAAATATGTTTTGAGCTCACGACGGAAGGTCCGAAGATCAGGCACTTGACGTAGGCCAGGGGGAAGTTCGTTCCAGAGTGTTGGTGCTCCCACAGAGAAGGCCCTACTCCTGGGGGCCGCCAGCCGACATTGTTTGGCGGACGGCACCCTGAGAAGGCCCTCTCTGTGGGAGCGTACGGGTCGATGGGAGGCATAAGGTAACAGCAGGCAGTCTCGTAAGTACCCGGGTCCTAAGCCATATTTACGAAATTTCTAAGCCATGACCACCAAATTTCTAAGCCATGACCACCAAACCACACCATGCCCACCAAGCCCTGCCCACAGAACCAGTAGTAAAAATTTTTTGGATTTCACCACTGATGTAACCCTGGGACATTGCAACCATCATAAATATTGATCATGTGACCATAGGGATGCGGTAAAGCTTGTAAGTGTGGAAAAATGATCCTAAATCGCTTTTTTTTCCAGTGCTGTTGTATTTTTGAATGGTCACTAAGTGAACTGTTGTATGTCAAGGACCTGTAGTTGCATTTTGAAGATCAGGCTTAGAAGTTATGGGCAGCCCCCTGCTATGCTGGTCCAGTGAAGTTTTGTAAGTAATTTTTCAACTAATAAAGGAGAATATTTGTAACTCAGGGTTGAACTGTGGGGTCCTTGGTGCTCTCTGAGCGTGGTGGTTTTCTTGCAGACCTTTCGTGACCCATCTAGGTAACATCATCAGTGCTAGAAGGGAGTGGGGTGGAGGAGGAGGAGGAGGAGGAGGAGGAGGAGGAGGAGGAGGAAGACTGTGGAGTCCGTGATGCTCTCTGAGCGTGGTGGTTTTCTTGCAGACGTTTCGTGACCCATCTAGGTAACATCATCAGTGCTAGAAGGGAGTGGGGTGGAGGAGGAGGAGGAGGAGGAGGAGGAGGAGGAGGAGGAGGAGGAGGAGGAGGAAGACTGTGGAGTCCGTGATGCTCTCTGAGCGTGGTGGTTTTCTTGCAGACGTTTCGTGACCCATCTAGGTAACATCATCAGTGCTAGAAGGGAGTGGGGTGGAGGAGGAGGAGGAGGAGGAGGAGGAGGAGGAGGAGGAAGACTGTGGAGTCCGTGATGCTCTCTGAGCGTGGTGGTTTTCTTGCAGACGTTTCGTGACCCATCTAGGTAACATCATCAGTGCTAGAAGGGAGTGGGGTGGAGGAGGAGGAGGAGGAGGAGGAGGAGGAAGACTGTGGAGTCCGTGATGCTCTCTGAGCGTGGTGGTTTTCTTGCAGACCTTTCGTGACCCATCTAGGTAACATCATCAGTGCTAGAAGGGAGTGGGGTGGAGGAGGAGGAGGAGGAGGAGGAGGAGGAGGAGGAGGAGGAGGAGGAGGAAGACGACGACTGTGGAGTTTGTGATGCTCTCTGAGCTTGGTGGTTTTCTTGCAGACCTTTCATGACCCATCTAAGTAACATCATCAGTGCTAGAAGGGAGTGGGGTGGAGGAGGAGGAGGAGGAGAAGGAGGGGTAAGACTGTGGAGTCCATGATGCTCTCTGAGCTTGGTGGTTTTCTTGCAGACATTTCGTGACCCAAACATCATCCATGTTCATAATATTACACTCCATTACTCCAGCTTTCCTAAATCAATGACGTCTGTTGTTCCAAATTTTGCAGCCCCTTCCTTATTATTCCTGTAGGATCTCATCATCATTAATATTATTACTTGTTCTCTTCCTCTTCCATTTTTAATCCGGGGGAAACATTAATAAGACGCTCTGATGTAAACTTTGAAAGGAATTAACACAGTAAACAACAACAAAAAAGTTTATTTTCCAATGGGGGAAAAAAAAATAAAACAAAAGCATTGCTCTGTATAGCAGGTTTTAACACCGATAGGTTTGCAAATAAAAGTGCAAAACCTTTTGCAAATCCACAGGGGGTTATAACAGAAAAGGAGGCTGTGGAGAATCAAAAAGGCAGAAAAACAGATAAATGAGAGCACCAAACATTCAATTAAGCAAGAGTTAAAAGGAGCCTTTAGAGTTTCGCTGATCAAAAATAGATCAAGGCTAGGTGCATTTGTTTCAGTTCAAAAGCAGCAAGACTGAGGTGTTACTTAAGAACCAAGATTGGAACTTCCAATCAACAGACCAGGTTTTAACATCAAGGGTTTTTTTGGAGGGGGGGATGTAGGGGTGGATCATGCTAAGAATAGTTTGCTATAGGTTTATAATGCGCCAATGAGTCCCCAGAAAGATTGAATGAGCCAATTTTGAAAGACACAACCAGCAGACAATGACACTGGCAAGCCTTTTTTTATTTGTGAGGAAGGAAGGAAAGAAAGAAGGAAGGAAGGAAGGAAGGAGGGAGGGAGGGAGAGGGAGGAGGGAGAGATAGGAGAATAGAGAGAAAGGAAGGAAGGAGGAAAGGAGGAAGGGATAGGAGAATAAAGAGAAAAGGAACGAAGGAAGGAGGGAGGAAGGGAGGGAGGGAAGGAAGGGATAGGAGAATAGAGAGAACTGAAGAAAGGAAAGAAGGAAGGAAAGAAAGAAAGAAAGAAAGAAAGAAAGAAAGAAAGAAAGAAAGAAAGAAAGGGTGGAGCCATATCACCAAGACTGGCCGCATTAAGCAGCCCCACACTGTAAAATACTTTTCTCCATCATTCTCTCAAGACAGACTCTAAGTAAGGATAGTTAACAAGTATTCAAAGGAAAAGAGTTTCACCTCATTGGACTCTTTTATTTAAGTTTAATGCTCAGGGAAGCCACTGAAGAAACACATTAGCTTGCATTTATCTTCCAATTATCACACTGCTGAGAAATTATTGGTTAAAATGTAAGGCCAGGTGTAACGTATGGTTTGTACTTGCTGCCGAAACTTGAAATTGGATTTCTGAGTTGGGGAAAAAAAAATGTTGATTAGGAAAGTTGAAAAGAATAATCGCAGTGCGGATTTTTGTGTTTTTTAATTTGCATACAAATATTTGAATCTCATCTGTCGATGGATCACAATACAGACTTCATCTTGGCCTGCTTGCTGCATCTTCCAGGAGCCCACAGGCTACTTCAGGAAAACATGATAGTGGCCTTGGCTATTTTTTGGACGGGTCTTCCAGAATTGAGATTCTTAAATTGGCAGAAAGAAGCTGCCAGGTAAACTTTATAAAATAAATATAACCACTCAAAACCCTGTTAAACAGACACGTTTTCCTTATGAATCCAAATTCCTTTTGTGGAAGAGATCATTGATGACGTACCATTCCTAATAGGATGCACAAGGCAAATAGATTAAAAGAATAAACAGAATAACAGAGTTGGAAGGGACCGTGAAGGACTTCTAGTCCAACCCCCCGCTTAGGCAGGAAACCCTACACCACTTCAGACAAATGGCTGTCCAATCTCTTCTTAAAAACTTCCAGAGTTGGAGCATTCACAACCTCTGGAGGCAAGTCGTCCCGCTGATTAATTGTTCCCACTGTCAGGAATTTTCTCCTTATTCTAGGTTGGTTCTCTCCTTGATTGGTTTCCATCCATTACTTATTGTCCTGGCTTCAGGTGGAGAATAGATTGACCACCTCTTCTTTCTGGAAGCCTCTTACATTAGACCATTCTTTATCTTAAACATCCTTTGCTGTAACTTTTCAGGTAGTAAGTTTGCTGCCAAATGTTTGCAGATGCTTTTCGCATACACTTCTCAATCTTGCTATAGTTACCTCTTTTTTTTTTTATTTGCATTTATATTCCGCTCTTCTCCAAAGACTCAGGGCGGCTTACACTATGTCAAGCAATAGTCTTCATCCATTTGTATATTATATACAAAGTCAACTTATTGCCCCCAACAATCTGGGTCCTCATTTTACCTACCTTATAAAGGATGGAAGGCTGAGTCAACCTTGGGCCTGGTGGGACTAGAACTTGCAGTAATTGCAAGCAGCTGTGTTAATAACAGACTGCTTAGTCTGTTGAGCCACCAGAGGCCCTCTTGCCTTCGTCCTTGACCCACACCTTGATGATGCTCTTGACTATGGACTCTGCTTGGTGTGCATTTGACCAACGTGGGTCAATGGGATATTTTTGGGAAATGGAGTTGGACCAGCTAAGGCCCAGTGCTGTTCAGAGGCTAGTTTTAGAAGCAGAATTCACATGGCCCATTCAGAGGATGACCCCCAAGCCTTTAAATATAATATAGCATGAACGTGAAGAGTATCTTAGATTTATGTTGATTTTTAACAATGTTAACTTTGGACATTGTGCCCTAATTGTGCCAAACAACAGCTTGTTTTTCATGTTTCTTTCCCATATTCTGCTCTTTGTTTAATAATCATATTTAAACTTCCCATTACCTGAAGTTAGAAAGGAACAGAATAAATAAGAAAGACCTCCAAATCTCTCAATATACAGTATAGGCCAAAAGGGAGCAAAATATTCAAATACTATTTGACAGGACATAACTTCTCATTTGTATGGGACCTGAGCATGGCTGGGCCACCTCCAATTTGGCTTATAGGAACCATCATTTTTCATCTAGGCTTCTGTTATTACATCAAAGAACAAATGCAGGACTCGTGACTTTGTTAATATCTTTTTTTTTTAATTTGCATTTATATTCCGCCCTTCTCCGAAGACTCAGGGCGGCTTACACTATGTCAAGCAATAGTCTTCATCCATTTGTATATTATATACAAAGTCAACTTATTGCCCCCAACAATCTGGGTCCTCATTTTACCTACCTTATAAAGGATGGAAGGCTGAGTCAACCTTGGGCCTGGTGGGACTTGAACCTGCAGTAATTGCAAGCAGCTGCTGTTAATAACAGACTGTCTTACCAGTCTGAGCCACCAGAGGCCCTCCAGCAATGCTGCGCAGGAATGTTCATAGAGGTAATAATATAAACACCCCAATTCTTAATACATGAGCGTGTTTGTAAATATGAAAAGAAGGTAATCATCTCTGCAACTTAGATATGTAAACACCCCACAGAAATACATGCAAGGTTTTAGCACCTGACTGAATTCTATGGACTTAAGAAGTCCAAGTTCCCAGGAGCTGAGGATGAAAAATGGTCTGAAGAAGTCTTGAAGGCCAATGACCCATAGGGAAGGTTGATCTCCTACACCTTCCCCATGGAGACATAGTTCTAATCTCATGTACAGAATGAATCCTTTATGGCTACGTGGGAGACTAAGACTTCAGAACTAAAGTCTACATCCTGTCGGAATAGAGGTTCTATAGAATGAGACCTTCGTAAGGCAGGGATGTGCAACCTTGGACAACTTTTGACCAGAGGTGGATTTCAGCAGGTTCTGACCAGTGAAAAGTTTGTATAGTTCAGAGAACTGGTAGTAAAAATTCTGACTGGCCCCGCCCCCATTTATTCTCTGCCTCCCAAGTCCCAGCTGATTGGGAGGAAATGGGGATTTTGCAGTAATTGCAAGCAGCTGCTGTTAATAACAGACTGTCTTACCAGTCTGAGCCACCAGAGGCCCTCTTGCCTTCGTCCTGACCCACACCTTGATGATGCTCTTGACTATGGACTCTGCTTGGTGTGCATTTGACCAACGTGGGTCAATGGGATATTTTTGGGAAATGGAGTTGGACCAGCTAAGGCCCAGTGCTGTTCAGAGGCTAGTTTTAGAAGCAGAATTCACATGGCCCATTCAGAGGATGACCCCCAAGCCTTTAAATATAATATAGCATGAACGTGAAGAGTATCTTAGATTTATGTTGATTTTTAACAATGTTAACTTTGGACATTGTGCCCTAATTGTGCCAAACAACAGCTTGTTTTTCATGTTTCTTTCCCATATTCTGCTCTTTGTTTAATAATCATATTTAAACTTCCCATTACCTGAAGTTAGAAAGGAACAGAATAAATAAGAAAGACCTCCAAATCTCTCAATATACAGTATAGGCCAAAAGGGAGCAAAATATTCAAATACTATTTGACAGGACATAACTTCTCATTTGTATGGGACCTGAGCATGGCTGGGCCACCTCCAATTTGGCTTATAGGAACCATCATTTTTCATCTAGGCTTCTGTTATTACATCAAAGAACAAATGCAGGACTCGTGACTTTGTTAATATCTTTTTTTTTTAATTTGCATTTATATTCCGCCCTTCTCCGAAGACTCAGGGCGGCTTACACTATGTCAAGCAATAGTCTTCATCCATTTGTATATTATATACAAAGTCAACTTATTGCCCCAACAATCTGGGTCCTCATTTTACCTACCTTCTTAAGGTAGGAATGTGCAACCTTGGACAACTTTAAGACCTGTGGACTTCAACTCCCAGAATTCCCCAGCCAACCAAGCTGGCTGGAGAATTCCAGGAATTGAATTCCGGGAATTGAATTAATACACAACTCAACTCAACTCAACTCAACCTCAACTGTAATCTTTTCCTAGAAGAACTGGCATGCAAATCTCCAAATTTGCTTTGCCCTCTCCAAGGTCCTGAATGCTCCTTGACTTGTCCAAACCCGGATTATTTTTAACAAACCGTTACTGCTTTGAAATTGGAGAACCGAATGCCTATTCCACAATTAACCTAGCATATAAAGATACTTTCCTACACATAACGTACGATATTCAAATAAAAGCTTAGTCCGTAGCAGTTAAGTCACTTTAATACTAATCCTTTGACACTCTCAAATGACAAGAGCCAGGGCTGTCTCATGGCTGAGCCATTTTATGGGCTGTCTGGCCCATTGTTTGGGAGGTAAGTCAGTTTCCCTCAGCCCTTCCCTTCTCTTTTCAAGATTCCTGAATATTCAAGCTTTTCTTTATGCTATAATGACACTGGAAATAAACCCCAATCAGCAGTTTTAGCTTGTATGCTAATTTCGAAAAATCCCAGGGCAGCAAAATGCTGGTTTCCACCCACCCTTCCTTTTACTTCAGTAAAGACAATGCCCAACAGAGTTTTGTTGTAACTAAGCACTACCTGTCAACTTACGATGGCATTAGCAACCATTTTCCAGATCACCTCAAAAGCCAAAGCTTGCAAGGTACGTTTACTAATTCTTCAAAGGATGGTAAATCAGCGAACACACACAAAAAAATCAAAGAGATTGTCTCTCTTCGAATTCACCCCTTTTAGAATATTTCTCGTGGCTTCTGCAGTGAAGGTAACTGGTTAAAATACAAGATTTCCATTCTTCCTTTGCCTAGTGATTAATTGAGATGAACAAGCCAAATGATGGTTTAAGGTTAAGGAGCAGGCTTTCCATTAGCTTAGGTTTTGACTGAGCCTCTGGGGTCTTTGAAGCAATGCGTGGGTGTCCAATTTGGGTTGCGTTTCCTTTGCATGACAAGCCAAACTTGGGACCGTGTGTGAGAACACAACTTTAATATAGAGGAGAATATTTGTAGCTCAGGGTTGAATGGTGGGGCCCTTGATGCTCTCTGAGCTTGGTTGTTTTCTTGCAGACGTTTCATGACTCAGCTAGTTAACGTCATCAATGTTAGAAGGGAGTGGGGTTTGTGCAGAGGATGAGGAGGGAGGATGGGGGGGGGATCCTTGGTGCTCTCTGAGCTTGGTTGTTTCCTTGCAGATGTTTCATGACCCAACTGGGTAACACCATCAATGCTGGAGGGGAAAGGGCTTTTCTTTCTGTTTATATATGATGGTTTGCCCTGTCAATGTTGGTGGGAGTGTTCTTGACAGTCTCTTGATTCGACCATCATTTATTGTTTGATTGTCTTACTTGGTAATTGGTAGAAAAAAAAATAATGGCTACCAACCTGCCTTCCATGGAGGACCTGTATACTGCACGAGTCAAAAAGAGGGCTGTGAAAATATTTACAGACCCCTCGCATCCTGGACATAAACTCTTTCAACTCCTACCCTCAAAACGACGCTATGGAGCACTGCACAACAGAACAACTAGACACAAGCACAGTTTTTTCCCAAACGCCATCACTCTGCTAAACAAATAATTCCCTCAACACTGTCAAACTAGTTACTAAGTCTGCATTAATATTAATCTTCTCGTCGTTCCCATCACCCATTTCCTCCCACTTATGACTGTATGACTGTAACTTTGCTGTTTGTATCCTTACGATTTATATTGACTGTTTCCTAATATGGTTTGATTGCTTATTTGTTCCCTACGACTATCATTAACTGTCTACTTTATGATTCTTGACAAACGTACTTTTCTTTTATGTACACTGAGAGCATATGCACCAAGACAAATTCCTTGTGTGTCCAATCACAATCGGCGAATAAAAAAAAAATTCTATTCTATTCTATTCTAGAGTAAACCCCATTACTTTCTAGCACTGATGATGTTACCTAGTAGGGTCATGAAAGGTTTGCAAGAAAACAACCAAGTTCAGAAAGCACCCAGGACCCTACAAACCTTGCATGTGGACTTGGCTTCATCAAGATCGTATTACAACCTTCCCTCCCGTAATCCAGACAAGGCAACAACAGCCAGGCATCCTTGGAATATGCCAAAATGGGGATGGGGGAGGACTGTCCTCCCATCATGAAAAAACAACAACAACCCTTCAGCCTGAAGCCATGAATGTTGCGTATGCTGTACCTAAAAACCAGGAGGTTGTAGGGCTAAAAGAGAGAAAGTGCTGCTATAGATCCGGACTTGAAGACAATTAAATTTGAGAGTTTTGATAGACATCTGATATTGCGCTCAGCTTTCCTGTTGTCGAAATCAATGCGACATAATTATAGCAGTTATGCTTTAATCGTGATCACAAGAAGCTTTCAGGAAGCCGAAGAGGAGGGAGGGAGGGAGGGAGGACAGAGAAGCAGGACATAAAACTGTATTTTTCACGGAAGGGGACAGTGCAAGGTTAGCGCCCCTGTGCAATCATTTTATTCGTGAATCTTTGCTCCCCGGATAAAGGCCAGAGAAACGGGGAGGAGACCGTGCAATTAAAACCAGTGAAATATTGGCACGGTTTTCATACTTCTTTTTCTTTTCTGTTTTTTCTTTTAAACAGGGAGAGACAAAAAGACAAACCGAGGCAGCCGGATTGGAGGCAGAAACAGCTCTGGATGGAAGTCAGAGGGTAAATGCCGGGAAATCAGCACATTGACAGCTCTGCTGTCCAACCATTCATCCCGGCTGTTGCAAGATTAGTATCTGATCAACTACTAATAACTGGGAGGACAACATATGATTTCCCAGCTACTTGAAAAGCGCAAACAAGAAAGAAAAGGTATTTCTTCAGGAAGGAAAGAAGACATGGGTGTAGTTTTTAGCTTTCACTGGGCGCCAAACGCACAAACACACACACACACACACACACACACACACACACTACAATACAAGTAGTCCTCGACTTACAACGGTTCATTTAGTGACCATTCAAAGTTAGAACGGCACTGAAAAAAAGTGACTGATGACCATTTTATTTCAGACGTACGACCCATGCAGCATCCCCAGGGTCACGTGGCCAAAATTCAAAGGCGTGGCAAGCGACTCATATTTATGACGGTCTCACTGTTCCGGGATCACTTGATCCCCTCTTGCCACCTTCTGACCAACACAATCAGTGGGGAAAGCCAGATTCACTTAACAACCGGGTTACTGGCTTAACAAGTGCAGCGATTCACTTACCAAAACAACGGCAGGAAAGGTCGTAAAAGGGAACAGCATTCGTTTAACAACTGTCTCCCTTGGCAACTGAAATTTTGGCCTGCTTTGTGGCCCTAAATCAAGGGATTACCTGTAAATAGTTTTTGGATTTTCTTAGGCCCATCTTAATAAGCCAGCTCTTCCTTTATGCTATACCGTGCAGTTTGCTGTGCCTTTACCGTAACTGTTGAAAATTAAAACTGAACGTATCCAAAGGAATTAGGACTGCACCAATTCTATTTCTGAATTGGGTTCATTTCTCCAAGTCCATTGCATTCCGTTTCTGCACTGGTTTGCATTTTTTGAAACGCAAAAGACATTTTTTCCCCCCAGAGGCTATCCATATTTGTATGCATTTCATTATAAACTAAGCAGTTGATATGTATGCTGGCCTAAAATATTCTTTATAAATATTATCACACACCCCCCCCTTTTTTAAAAAAATGGTATATAGGAAAAAAAATTAGAAAAGTGAAACACTAAAGTACAATTGTGCTGTAGCCAATGCATTAAGCAGGAAGGAAGGAATCAAAGCCATATATTTAATAAAGTAGACCAAGTAAGATCTGCAAGGGGTTTGGAGCCAAACCGAGGGAAATGCAAAAAAGAAACTTTATGTTGAAGTGGGGAAAAAAATGCATTCATTTTTCATGCCTTCTCCCAGTAAAGTTCCCCAAGGTGCTATTGTTATTTATGAATTTCTGAAGCAGGTCACTTCTGTTTTTGAAGGTCCAGCTTAAATATGAATCCATTGAATGCAGCTAGCTAGCTAGCAATTTACCCATAGGGTTTGAGGCCCGTCCGTTCTCTGGAAACTCATTATATATGTTCTACATGGCAATCAAACTATAAGATGCATCAGTAACATATATACTGTATTTGAAATGCAAGTTATATATCAAAAATATATTTATGTATATATATATAAATATAGGTCTTTGGTTGTTCGGGTTTTCTCCCGTGTAAAATTGGAAGTGTCTTGGCGACGTTTCGACGAAGTCTCATTCGTCATCTTCAGGCTTCAACCGTGCTTCTTGCTCCCAGAAGCACGGCTGAAGCCTGAAGATGACGAATGAGACTTCAGAAACTCAAGACATATTATATATATATATATATATATATATATATATATATATATATATATATATATATATATATATATATATATATATGCAAAGTGCTCTAACTGCCAAGAGATAAGTTGATATTGAAAACAGTAAATCCTATTTGCTAAAGCTTCTTGATTACATTTTAAAACTTTCTTCAAATAAAGATGTATTGATCTGCTGCATCAAGAAGTAACCTACCATCTGTTGCATCGAAATCTCCCAGAAGCAACAGAAGAATTGCTGGAGGGCGTTTAATATTTTATATATCTATCTATATCTATATCTATATCTATATCTATATCTATATCTATATCTATATCTATATCTATATCTCTCTATCTATCTCTCTATCTCTATCTATCTCTATCATCTCTATCTCTATCTCTATCTCTATCTCTATCTCTATCTCTATCTCTATCTCTATCTCTATCTCTATCTCTATCTCTATCTCTATCAAAGGTAAAGGTAAAGGCTCCCCTTGCACATATGTGCTAGTTGTTCCCGACTCTAGGGGACGGCGCTCATCTCTGTTTCAAAGCCGAAGAGCCAGCGTTGTCCAAAGATGTCTCCATGGTCATGTCGCCGGCATGACTTAATGCCAAAGGCGCATGGAACGCAGTTACCTTCCTACCAAAAGTGGTCCCTATTTTTCTACTTGCATTTTTTATGTGCTTTCGAACTGCTAGGTTGGCAGAAGCTGGGACAAGTAACAGGAGCTCACCCCATTACGCGGCACTAGGGATTCAAACCGCTGAACTGCCAACCTTTCGATCAACAAGCTCAGCATCTTAGCCACTAAGCCACCACGTCCCACTATATCGATATCTATCTATCTATCTATCTATCTATCTATCTATCTATCTATCTATCTATCTATCTATCTATCTATCATCTATCTATCTATCTATCTATCTATCTAACTATCTATCTATCTATCATCTATCTATCTATCTATCTTGTACCAAATTTATATTTGCTGATAAAGAAATAAAGGGAGACTAGTATAGATCTATTTCAAGCTATTTAGCTCTCATCAGCTAGCCATACCCTTACTCAGATTCGAACTTGGCTAACTGATAAGAGCTAAATAGCTTGAAATAGATCTACACTAGTCTCCCTTTATTTCTTTATCAGCAAATATTAATTTGGTATAAAATAGTTTGTCGTGAAAGCGACTGCCTGAGGGCTCCTGCTCTGGAGTTGAAAAGCAAGTATGCTCCCTCCCATATTGGGGCAGACCAGGTGCGTCGACAGAAAAACACTTAATACACACACACACACACACACACAAACTGCAAATTTTTGCAGCATTAGGTTTCCAAATTCTGTTGAACAAGCATTTCTTTTAGTGCAGACTTTTATTAAAATAAATGCTCTTTAAAAATCTGTCTCCTGTGCACATGCATTTTTTTTTTTTGGGGGGGGAGGTTGCTTTGTAATACAGGCACTTGACTAATCGATTTAAGCTGCTTTAGCCTTTAGCCTCAATCCTTTGGGAGGCTAAAAGTTGGCATCAGATAGCACTCCAAAAATGATGAATATATAAAACTGAACCACATATTATACATATAGGTTGATTCCAAAGCTTCTCCTACAGAAAACCAGATACTATTACATATTCTTTACTCTTTGCACAGCAGCGATTGGTATCTCTTGGGCAACTGGTACCGCATACATTATGATAATAAAACACCCACGATGTCGCTTAGTGACCTGTCCAAAGGCCATCCTGATGGGCCTGACAACATCAGTGTGAGACTGGTGAACTTGACACCTGTAACAATAATAGAAGTTCAAATGGGAAGCCCCACTTGGCATGTCACAATTCGAGCACCTTTCTCCGTCAGCTCTGATTGATCTCCATTGCTAGGAATTATTGTGGTTTGGTGTCTTCGTCCAGAGAGACATCTATTGTTCTGCACACCAGAACAACTAGACACAAGAACAGTTTTTTCCCGAGGGCCATCACTCTGCTAAACAAATAATTCCATCAACACTGTCAAACTATTTACTGAATCTGCACTACTATTAATCTTCTCATAGTTCCTATCACCAATCTCTTTCCATTTATGACTGTATGACTATAACTTGTTGCTGGCAATCCTTATGATTTATATTGATATATTGACCATCAATTGTGTTGTAAATGTTGTACCTTGATGAACTTGTTGCTGGCAATCCTTATGATTTATATTGATACATTGACCATCAATTGTGTTGTAAATGTTGTACCTTGATGAACGTATCTTTTCTTTTATGTACACTGAGAGCATATGCACCGAGACAAATTCCTTGTGTGTCCAATCACACTTGGCCAATAAAAAAATTCTATTCTATTCTATTTTCCAACAGAAGAAACTGTAGCTCAGGGTTGAGCTGTGATTCTGAGCTGGGTTGTTTTCTTGGAGATGTTTCATGACCCAAGTAGAAGTTCTAGGAAGGAATGGGTTTTGCAGGGAAGAGGAGGAGAAGGAGGAGAGTGGGGGAATGACTGTGAGGTCTCTGGCCTTGGTGGCTTATTTGCAGTGTGAGAAGGGAATGAGGGTTTGCAGGGAGGAGGCGGAGAAGGAGAAGGAGAAGGAGGAGAGAGGAGGAGGAGGGGGGGATGATGATGATGAGCTCTCTGAGCTTAGTTATTTTCTTGCAGACATTTCATGACCCCACTGGGTAACATCATCAGTGCTACAAGGGAGTGAGGTTTGCTCTTTGTTTATATCCAGTCAATATCATTTATTTTCCAGCTTAGTTTTCCCAATGAACTCTATGTCCCACCTCTGAGATTGGGTTTCAAAAGGTATTCTAACTAAAAGTGGAGTGAGTGAATTCCTTCTTCTTCTGGCAATAAGTCTTATATCGTTCCTAGATAACTTAGCACTTTCAGTACATCTTCGAACAGGAATGAATTCATTTCACATATGCAGAGTTGGTCGGTGGCATTAATAACTTATTATTTCTTATAACGTCATTGGGGACTGTGTGTGTGGGTAAACAGAAAATGAGTTGCATATTCCACCATGAATTTCTCAGAATAAAAATGTATGAATTAAGAAAGAATTACTACTTTTTAATTACCCTTTCCCTCCACAGTGTTTTGGCTTGTTCTCGGCAACTTATGAATACATACATTTCTATCTCTATTTGAATACATTTCTTGCAGTTTTACTTGCAATTATGCTTTAAAATGTTTAAATAAGCCACAAAGAGGGCAATAACTGCCGATGGATTAAAAGCAGAATAAATAAAAAGAAGAATGAATTTTAAAAGCTCTTGAATATTTTCTTGCTGAGTACAAGGCAGAAAAATGAGAAATTCAGCTGATAGTTATACTTTGATTCATGCCTGAACAACAACTGTTCGAGTTGTGAAATGTCCTAGACTATGTTATGGAAAATGGCATAATATTTTAAAACATTTTTTTTTCTTAAAAAAATTAAGCAAAGCATTTTACTCTGTGAGTAAAATAACTGGATTCTTCTCTTCGTTTTGGGGGTGGAAAAACTATAGCGAATTTCATCCCACTCCAAAGTGGAACATTCATTCGTTTTCCACTTCAATATTGAATCTTTTACTGACCCAGTTCCACAAACATGACAAACCCTCTGAAGTAAACTCAAAGATTCCTTTATTAGGAGCCCCGGCAAAAAGTTTCTCTCTCAACGCAGGCTAACAGGTCTGTCCGGATGGAAGATGAATAGTTGTCTGCCACATCTATTCATCCCTATCCCCTGCCTTTTATCCCCAGAGCTAGGATGGGGCTTCGCTAGCAGTGGTGGATCTTCCATCCCGAGGAACGGCCCATAGATTTCCACTGCTCTCCTCTCCTCTGCCTTCTGTGCATCTGCGCATCAGGCACTGGACTCAGCTGTTCCTCCTCTTCCTCATCAGCCACCTCCAGACCTGGGAGCTGTTGACTGAGGGCTGATGGACGGTCCAGGCTCCACCTCCCTCCCTTTCTCTCTGTGACAGCTCCACTCCCTCTTCCCCCTCAGAGCTCTCCCGTTGCTTTGATGCTGACCTGACTCCCACGCCTCCTCCTCTGATTCGACTGCTGGTGGGGCCAGTGGCCAATAGGCCACAACAAATTTGTTTATTTCACTGGCAAATATTTTGTCCTTCCTCAGCTAGCCTGAAGCCAGCCCGGACCTTTAAAAGCCACATGAGAAGAGGCTCCAGAAACTACGATAAAACTCCCTTCTGGAATGGCATGGCATAAATAACCATTTCCCTGTAAACCGGTACAGAATTATTCTTGCTTGTTGAAGCCGAGCAATCTTTACTACCCAGTGGGGATCTTCCAAGCTTCCTTAAAAATTCATTTGTACTTTAATTAAGAAACATGCTTCCTTCCCCTCCCTTAATTAACACACCAACAGCCTAATAAAAATAGATTCCCCGAACATCATTGTTTTGGTTGTTTCTAGGCTGAGGAAATAAGTTGAATAGGAAACACGATTCGGCAAATGAGAAGCCGCAATATCGCTTCCACTTTGACTGTCCTGATTTTTAATTTAACAGAATAACAGGGTTGGAAGGGACCTTGAAGGTCTTCTAGTCCAGCCCAGGAAGCCCTATACCATTTCAGGTATAGCCCTATACCTATACCTTAAAAACGTCCCTGTTGGAGCACTCACAACTTCTGGAGACAAGCCTGATTCATTTTTCTCACTGTCAATAGAATAGAATAGAACAGAACAGAACAGTACAGTACAGTACAGTACAGTACAGTACAGAACAGAACAGAACAGAACAGAACAGAACAGAACAGAACAGAATAGAATAGAATAGAATAGAATAGAATAGATGGAAGGGACCTTGGAGGTCTTCTAGTCCAAACCCCTGCTTAGGCAGGAAACCCTAAACTATTTCAGAGAAATGGCTTTCCAATATCTTCTTAAAAACTTCCAGTGCTGAAGCATTTACAACTTCTGGAGGCAAGTTGCTCCACTGATGAATTGTTCTCACTGTCAGGAAATTTCTCCTTAGTTCTAAGTTGCTTCTCTCCTTGATTAGTCTCTACCCATTGCTTCTTGTTCTACTTTCAGGTGCTTTGGAGAATAGCTTGACTCCTCTCTTCTTTGGGGCAGCCCCTGAGATATTGGAACACTGCTTTCATGTCACCCCTAGTTCTTCTTTTCATCAGACTAAACATACCCAGTTCCAGCAATCATTCTTTCATTTAGGCCTCAATTTAAGCGTTAATTTCATTTAAGCCTTGTGTTAATTTTTTTTAAAGCACACAAGGAGATATGCTTTTTGGGAGGAGGAGGGTGAAGCAAACACCCATTTTTGACCATCACTTGCTTAATTTTAAAACTTTCCCTCCACTATTTTCCTAAACTGAACCAGTTGGATATAATAATGACATCCCAATTAAGGTTAGATCGTCCATATCAACTACTCCAACCTATAGCTGATGCTACAGCTCTCCCTGCTTAAAAGAATTCTATTTTTCTTTTTAAACAGACATTTCACCTCAGCCTGCTTCAGAGTGAAACACTGGAATTAGTGCCAACTCAAATACCAAACTCCAAAGTGTTCCCAGCTGAGATTTAATTTGGATTATTTCCTTTGCATGTCGTATCAAAACCAGCCCTTGATTTTATGTAAACATTTTGCAACAACTTCTTATTTGCTGTCTTTACAAGGGAACATCAAACGAGCTTCCACTGATTTAATTCTCACTGAAGTATACTGCACACAAACAAAATTGTTTTTGATGTTGCCCTGAATGTATTTATTCATAATTTTAATTTAAGATCATTAGAACTAGCAATAGTCTAATTGCACGCCTGTAATTTACTTGTAACTATCATTACAAGGTTTTTCTCTCTGATCAAGAGAGGTGGTGCTTATTTTCGGGAAACTCTACAGGCAGAATATTATAAATACCATTACCTTGAATGTTTAGACTGCAATGCTTAGAAATAAGATGCCTTTTGAGAAATTGCACCAGGGATAAAATGCTACTGGTTCACACCGGTTCAGGCAAACCGGTAGTGATAAAAAAAGACCGGTTCGGGTGAACTAGTAATAAAAAAAAGCTGCCGGTTCAGGTGAAGTGGCAGTTAAAAAGCTATTGGTTCAGGCAAACCGGTAGTTAAACCGGTAGTTTAAAAAAGTGAACTGGTAGTTAAAAAAAGCTACCAGTTCATCCGAACCGGTATTTCCGATGATCAGCTGTGCTGCTCGATTTATATTTATTTATTTATTTATTTATTTATTTATTTATTTATTTATTTATTTATTTATTAAACTTATATACCGCACCATCTCCCATAGGACTCAGGGCGGTTCACAGGCATATTAAAACAATATAAAACAATATAATAAATAGACTTTTAAAACCCAGATTAAAACTAAATATTATCAAGGCCTGATCACTAAAACAATAAGAACCAATAAAACCCCCATTAAAATTTGTTTAAAACATTTTTATTCTTAGGCTAGTCCCGCGCGCTGAAATAATAGAGTCTTCAGTTCACGTCTGAAGGTCCGGAGGTCAGGGAGTTGTCGTAATCCAGGAGGAAGCTCATTCCACAGGGCTGGTGCCGCCACAGAGAAGGCCCTCCCCCTGGGGGTCGCCAACCTGCATTGTTTGGTCGACGGCACCCTGAGGAGGGCCACTCTGTGGGAGCGCACAGGTCGTTGGGAGGCAATCGGTGGCAGAAGGCAGTCTCGAAGGTATCCCGGTCCTAAGCCATGGAGCGCTTTAAAGATGGTAACCAAAACCTTGAATTGCACCCGGAAGACTACCGGTAGCCAGTGCAGGCCGCGCAGGATAGGTGTTATATGGGAGCAACGCGGTGCTCCCTCTATCACCCGCGTGATAGAGAAGAAAGCGATATCCTGCTTTCTAACGAAGCTAAATTATGCGGCACAGCTGTTCCCCCCCTCGCTGTTCTACCTACCTTCCCAAGTCTCCTTTTTCTGCACGAAGCGTGCATTTGGCACATACTGTACACATGCGCACACACAGCATGCTTTTGGTGCGCATTGCGTACTTGCAGGCTGCGAACCAGTGGCAATCTATGAAGGATTTCACCACTGAATTGCACCAAAGGTAAACAAATCTGGAGTGGTTCATTAATCCAAATGTAAAATGAGGACTGGAGATTTTCCGGATACTAAATTTATTTGAATTTGCAATACTTCAAAAAATAAATAAATAGGGGTGGTGGTGGTGAATCAACATGTTAAATCCACCTTTGTTCCCTTCTAGCTACTCCCCAACTTAAATGCATTTTGTCTGCCATCTGAATTTCTTGGCTAATGTGTTTAAAAATGTCTGCATGAAAACTGAGAGACATTTTTTAAAAAATATGCACTGTCAATTCTCATTATTCAGGGTAGTTAATGTTTTGTAAAGTTGCCGCAAACACTGAATTAGTGAATAGTGAAACTTCAACATACATGTTAAGTGAACTCACAGTTTTCACTCCTTTGCTTATCCACGAACGACTGCAAGTATTGACATTGTGGGTATAAATAAATTTTACGGTGTAGGCAAATTCATAAACATGGAATCTGCAAATAACGGGAACCAGCTGTATATTTTAGCTGCGAATGAATTCTGAACCACTAGAAATCTATACATATAAAAGCCAAATACCACTCACTCATTAGGAAGTCTCCGGAATGGTAAAGCCTACAAACTTGTAATTTGCCATGTATGTGCCTCTTGGCTTCTAGGTGCTCGCTAAGAAAGGATTTTTCAAAATGACCATCGGATCATTAGTATTTCATATACAGTATTATATTCACATGCTCTGATGCTAAGGAGTTAGACGTTCTACTCTCCCCTCCCCACCTGAAAAGAACTCTGTTCCAACTGCCAGTTGCCTCATATTAACACGCTCTGATGCTACCCCTTTGCTAAACCGGGCATGGGCGTGGCCACCGTGCGACTCATCTGGCCTCCGGGCTGGGACATTCTGAAAGCAGCGGTTTTGGAGCTGGGAGAAGATTTTAAATTCAGGGTGCTTAAAAATCAAAATTCCATCCCTTTCTCTATCGTTTTAGGAGGTAGGATTGCAGAAACATGACAAAATAATACTTGCAGGCATTTTTGATTGAGGGGCCATCTAGGTCAGGGAAGAAGGAAATTTTATGAGATTTATTTCTTCAACCTTCCCTGTGTGATTGAACTGCTCAAGGTGGAATAAAACCATTGCATGGAATGGAGTCGGGTGGGAAAATCAAGATTGTAACTGTCTTCAGTCTATACCAGCCCAAAATTGGTTTACAGGTAGTCCTCGATCTTTTGGTGATCCTTCGAAGTTACAACGGGACTGGAAAAAATGGATTTATGACCATTTTTCACACTTACGACCACTGTAGCATCCTCATGATCAAAATTCAAGATGCTTGGAAACTGGTTCAGACTTATGGCCGTTTCTGTGTCCTGGGGGGTGGGTCACACGATCCCCTTTTGCGACCTTCTCATCAGCAAAGTCAATGGGGAAGCCAGATTCACTTAACAACCGTGCTGCTAACTTCAATAATTGCTGTGATTCAGTTAACAACTGTGGCAAGAAAGGTCGTAGAATGGGTGAAAACTCACTTCACAAATGTCTCGCTTAGCAAGAGAAATTTTAGGCTCCATTGCAGCCATATGTGTCTGGAATCTGCACTATATATCGGACATTAATACAATTGAGCAAGTCCAGAGGTATTTCAGAAGAAGAGTCCTCCACTCCTCTGCTCCTAATAGAATATTTTATGCCATCAGATTCCAAATTTTGGGCTTAGACAACTTAGAACTATGCCGACTTCAATCTGACCTAAGCATAGTACATAAAATTATCTACCACAATGTCCTACCTGTCAATGACTACTTCAGCTTCAACCACAACAATACACGAGAAAACAATACATACAAACTCAAGGTAAACTGCTCCAAACTCGATTGCAGAAAATACGACTTCAGTAACAGAGCGGTCAATGCCTGGAATGCACTACCTGACTCTGTGGTTTCATCCTCAAACCTCCATAACTTTAACCTTAAACTGTCTACCCCATTCCTAAGAGGTCTGTAAGGGGCGTGCATAAACGCACCAGCGGGCCTATCATCCCTGTCCTAATATTCCTTTTTTTACTTACTCTTTTCATGTATCCAAATTATGTTTATACTTATTCCTGTTATCTCCTAACATACCCGACAAAACGAAATAAATAAATAAAATAAAACAAGTTGAGAATGGCCTGCATCAGATTTGACCAACAGGAATCTACTTGCCCAACTCTAGCAAATCTTTAATCCAGCAGTGAATAATGATGCTTTGACACCGTCTTCCCCCCCATGCACTATGCAGAGACTGGAAGATTAGAAAGGGATCAATGTTTGCTGTGTTGGAGAAATAATGGATATGTATTCAAGGACGTATTTATGTACGTACTTAGCAGCGAAGATACAAAACGATCTGCTGGTGTGTCTGGTTGCTGCAGAAACACTGCACGGGGAGAGAGACAGGGAGGGGGAAAAAAACCTGTCTATTTTATCTGCCAGCTACTGAAAGCTCTTAAGAAAAACCTCCCGTAGTTTCCTGCAGGTTGTTAGAATCACAGGTCATAGACAAGAAGGGATCCTGCCGGGCTCAGCAAATTGAATGCAATTTTAGTCATTTGAAAGCTTAAGTGGCCCTACGCACTGGTGGCGATCACGAGGAAGATGGAATTGGACATGCAAAAAAAAGGAAGAAAAAGACTTTAAACGGGGAGAGAATTGAGTTTAAAATCCAGTTTAAATAGATATGCATATATATGTACAGCCCAAACTGTTAAAAAAACAAAAAGTATAAATTGGCAGTTATAGATCAATTGAATGCAGGTACAGGAGAGGAAAAATTCCATTCCAGTGGCCTTTCTGTTTGACCCTCCCTTCCTCCCCTCCCTTCCTCTCTCCCTCCCCTTCCTTCTTTCCTCTCTCCCTCCCTCCCTCCCCTTCCTTCCTTCCTTCCTCCCTCCCTCCCTCCCTCCCTCCCTTCCTTCCTTCCGTCCATCCTTCCTTCCTTCCTTCCTTCCTTCCTCTCTAACTTTGGGCCAGAGAGATACTCACCCAACCATAAAATCATCTGCTACAACATCCTACCTGTCAATGACTACTTCAGCTTCAACCACAACAATACACGAGCATACAATAGATACAAACTTAAGGTAAACCGCACCAAACTCGATTGCAGAAAATATGACTTCAGCAACACGAGTGGTCAATGCCTGGAATGCACTACCTGACTCTGTGGTTTCATCCGCAAACCCCCAAAATTTTAACCTAAGCTAAACCTGACTACTGTTGACCTCACTCTATTCCTAAGAGGTCTGTAAGGGGCGTGCACGAGAGCTCCAGTGTGCCTACCATTCCTGTCCTAATGTTCCCTTTAATTGTATCCATTTTATGCATTCAATTCATGCTTATACT